>NC_060277.1:75754952-75855679 GCF_021613505.1 Equus quagga | reverse complement strand
GGCCGGGGCCGGCGGCGCGGAGGCTGCAGACAAAGGCGCCACGCTCCCCCGAGCTCCGCCGCCCCCGCCGCCGCCGCCGGCCCCCGCGCGCCGCCCCCGCCGCCCCTCCGCTGCCTCAGTTTCCCTCGGCGTCTCCGAGCTCGGCTCCTCCCCTGGAAAACCGGGAGGGCGGGTGCGCGACAAGTGCCCGGAAATTCAGGGCTTCCCGAAGGCCCCGCCCCTCCTTTGGGGAATGGAGTTATGAGCCTTGAGCCTAGGGACCACCCGCGCCGGAGCCCCACAGCCTCTCCTCCCCCCTCAGTCCCCTACCCCAGGGCCAACCCATCCCTCTTACCATTTGTGGGTACCTAGCAGTACTGAGCGCTCAATGTGTCCTAGGTGTTCCCTACATTGGCGTGTTCCATTGTAACATTCATCTTCGAGGAAGCTGAGACCCAGAGAGGTTGAAATACTTAGCCTAGGCCACAGAGCTTGTGAGAGGCAGAGCCAGGATTTCTGTCCAGTCTAAATCTGGATGGACCTAGACTCCCTACTCTTAATCTGCTCTGTGCTGCCTCGGAAGTACAGTCTCCAGGCTCAGGACCACACAGTCCTGCCCGACAGCACTCTGGGGCCAGCTCCGGGCTGGGGACAACAGGTGCAGAGAGGAGGAGCGGGGACCCTGGGACAGAGAGGTAAAGAGAAGCCCAGGGGCAGGAGGAAGGAAGAGCAAGTGCATCCCCCTAGGCTGCCTGTTGCAGGGCCTGGGGACACCCAGGCCTGAGGCAGGTTCCCTCCTTCCCCTGGGTTCCCACTCTCACCTATGCCTGCAGCCCTGGGCCACACCCAGAGCTCAGGGCAGAACCCCAGCCCTGAGGACAGGCAGCAGCCTCCAGGCCTGGACCTGAGCCTCCCCCAAGTCGTGCTCACCTAAGCCTCCACCACAGCTCCTCATGCTGACACCCAGCCGTGCTGGGGGCCCTGCAGGACCTGGCCTGACTCCCCTCTCCTCCCTCTGCCTTCTTGCTTGGCACACCAGGCCCTTGCAGCACCAGTTGCCCCCAGCTCAAATACAGACCTCTGCTAAGCCCACCCCACTTATGCTTTCCACCTCAGTTCAGAGGTTTCCTCCTCCAGGAAGCCTCCCCTGATGGCACTCGATCTTGACTGTTAGTCTGAGCTCTGGTCCCTTCCTCGAGATGCCTGCTTAGTCCTATAAGTCTCTGGGGAGGATGCCCATCTCCCCAGCCGTGCTGGGAAACCCTCCGGGGCAGGATGCATCTTACCTTCTAATCCCCTTCTAATCACCTTGTAATCCCTGGTCTCCAGGCAAGAGAGGGTCCAGAGGAAGCCCCTGCCCCGAGGAGATGCGTCTGCCCCATCGTCCACAGGAGCCAAGAGCAGTGTAGGGGCACCGACAGTGAGTGCCGGCTGGGCTGGGGCCCAGTTCTGCACGTGGGCTGTGTGGCCTCCCCTCTCTGGGCCTAAATCGCTACCTCTGTGTTCTTCCTACTCAACTCCAGATGCATCCTCTGCCGAGGCCACCGTGTGGCTTCTCTGATGGACAGCAGGCTCCCTCCTCTCCAGCCCCAGCTCGGGGGCGAACCTGGCCTTGAGCTTTCCTCCTTGACCCTTTAATTCCTATGGGAGCAGCTCCTGGGCAGAGGCCGTGTGACCGTGAGGACTGGAGAGTCCACGATGCGGGAAAGCAGGAAGGGGAGGCCGTGGGGGCGGGGGCAGGGCAGTTCTGGGAAAAGTGTGGGCTTCCCTGCTGGCTGGATGCTCCTCAGCAAGAAACTAACACTTTCAGGCCTCAGTTTCCTCATCTGCACAATGGGGATAATAACAGGGGGCAACTGAAGATTTGAGCTAATGAAGACAAAGGATCTGGACATGACTTCCCCTTCCGCCTGTCCCGTGAAATGGAGGAGGAAGCGGAAGGACAGGATGGGTGTGAGCCGGAGGCTGGCTGCGGGGGGCCCAGCAAGCCTGCGGGGGGAGTAGGAAGTGGAAGCGGGGTGCTGCTGCCTGCCCCTGGGACCCTCATCGTCATTCCTGCCAAGTCAGCTCCTGCCCATTTTCTCTCACCACAGAGGCTCAGCACAGAAGGGAGATTGGCAGGGGCTGGGGCCACCCTCTGTTGGGAGCTGCAGGAATGGCTCTCAAATCCCCCAACATGGGGGACCAGGGGAGCTGGAAGGCCTCACCCACCTCAGCTGGCAGAGGTGGGGCCTCAGATCCAAGCATGAATAAATTCCAGGTGAACCAGGGCTGAAGCCCACAACCAGATTTGTGGTTCTTCTCCCAAAAGACAGGGTCACGCCAAATGCCGAAGTCTCTTCCTCGGGGGGCCCTCCCCCACCCGTGACTCTGCTTTCCCAGGCCACTTTCCCTCTGTTGGGGGATGGTTTGATGGACGCCTGCCTCCCCGACCAGACCTGGGCTTGGGACTGGCTGTGTTGCGCAGGCACTTCTCTGGGTTGTCAGTTCTTTTTGCTGAGTGCCCATGTGGTACCTGCATGTGGGGCAGGGGACAGAGAAAGGAGAGCAGCCACGACCAAGTGCGCAGGCTCTGGGAGCCCAGAAGGGCCCGCTCAGCCCTTACAAGGACCCTCCAAGATGGTGCGATTCACAAGGTTTCCAGGTTGTTAGAGGTGGACCTGGGACCAGAACCCCAGGGCTCCCAGCTCCTTGACTCAAGAGCTCAAAGTGCAGCCCCAGCAGATGTGGCAGGAGAATACCCACACCAGGGCCCAGCTGGGCACCTCGGGGTGAAGGGAGTGGCCCCTGGGGGAGGCCCTGCTGGGGGAAGGGTGAGAGACAAGGCCAGGAGTCTGCCCCTCTCCTCCCCTTCCTCCAGGTGATCAACAGCTGCAGCAGCCTCAGCAGGCGCATCTGGGAAACACGCAGGGAAGGGGCGGCTGGGATTCTGGCCCATTCTCTATTTTGGTCCGGTCGATCCCCTGCTGAGAACTACTCGGCAGCCCCAGGCATCTCCTGTTCCCCGTCTCTCCTCAGTCCTGTCCGGGAGCATCATGGCTTCCTCCTGCCTCCCGCTGCCTGGGGCACCTGCTCACTCCCGCCCCTCCCCTAATCCACTTCCTCCAGCCGACTCCCGTCCTTCCAGATTGGGTGCAGGTGGCACCTCCTGCAGAAGCCTTCCCTGACCTCACCCTCCCCACCTTATTGCCTCTCCCTGGTGCTCCTGTAGCAGTTGGGGCAGAGAGGTGACAAGTACAGACTGTTGAGCCACCCAGCAGATGGGGATGAGGCTTTTGGGAGGGTCAGGTGAGTTGCTATATGTCAACGTCAGCACAGTGCCACAGGAGGAAGTGCTGGCTGTTGTTGTGACGGTCCTGACATCTCTCACTCCTGTTATTTATCGAGAGCATCTGGGAAGTGGGTATGAAAGGTCACATAGTGACCGCGAGGTCCCTAAGGCAGGGACTGTGTCATTTCTCTTTTGGTTTTCTACCTCCCAGCACTATGCTCAGGACACACAATTAAGGTCTGTGAAGGAATAAATGAAGGAAGGAATGGGCAGATATGGGGTGGAAGGCTGAAACATGACCCCCAAAAGGTCCCCACGTCCTGAGCCCTGGGACCTGTAAGTCTACCTTATTGGAAAGAGTCTTTGCAGACGTGATTAAGTTAAGGATCCAGAGATGAGGAGATCATCCTGGGCTACCCAGGTGGGCTCTGAGTGCAGTCACAGGTACCCTCATAAGAGGGAGGCAGAGGCAGACTTGACAGAAACCAAAGAGGAGGCCATGGGGCCACGGGGCAGAGTTCAGAGAGATGCGGCCATAACCCAAGGAATGCTGGCAGCCCCCAGGAGCTGGGAGAGGCGAGGAAAACAGTCTCTCCCAGAGCCTCCGGAGGGAGCGTGGAATCCAAAACAGCTGAGCCGGCCACCAGGGGCTGCTGCTCCTTTGGCCCTACGACTCTGGACAGGTTAACGTCTCTAGCCTCAGTCTCCCTGTCTGTAAAGTGGGGATAGTAGTTCCCAGCTTGCAGAGGTCCTGCAGGTTTTTAATGAGAAAATGAATGCCACAGGCCTCACCAAGCACCTGGGCGGCCCCAGCCCATGGTGGTGATTATAGGTGTCCGTGTGGAGAGGGTTAGAACCGGTCTGAAGGGGGAAGTGTTTCTGACTCCCATCTATGGGCCTTGACCTCCAAGTCACGGTGTCTGGAAGTGGGGCAGGCTTCACAGTTTCCTCCTGCTCGCGACCTGCTGGGGTTTTTTTAACCGTGAATAATTATCAGGCTGGAGAAGAGGAAGGTGGTGTGAACTCGTCTGTCTTCTTCGCTGTCCTATAACACGCTCAGTCAGCAGACGCAGCCAGCGCAGCCAAGAGCCGAGGGCCCTGGCGGGATGGCTCGAGACCTTGTCCTTCCTTGTCGGGAGCGGCGCCCGGGAGTCCGAGGTTTCACTTACCGTGGGCGTCCACCCTAAACCTTCTCTGACGCTCAGAAGGAGCAGGAACAACTGACTGCTAACATGGCTTTTAGGATCCTAAGATGAATGCCAAAACCTCACTTACTCTGCCTCAGATGTGGCTCCTAAAAGTGGCTTCAGGCCGGGACACCCGTATCTCCCTCCCAGGTCCTCAGGGGGTTGGGATGGCATCTCCGGGCCGTGGGTCTCAGCTACCAGAAGTCCGCTGGCTCAGCACCGTCCCGTGCTTCCAGCCTTCTCTGCTGCCCCACTCTGACGAAAAGACAGTCTCCCAAGTCCTCCGCCTGGGCAGCCAGCGGGCAGGGCCTTTCCAGTGTGGTCCCAGCCACGCCCTCTGTTCTGTAAGACACCGCCAAACAGTAACGCCATCTACCACACTGTTGTCACAGTTTACTGAGCAGTTACTATATCCCAGGCATTGTGGGGCACTGGCCTCGACTCCTAGACAGTGACTTAACGTGAGATGCCCAGCTTGCCTTGCACACGCCGTTCCTTCTGTCTGGAATGTCTTCCCTCCTCCCACCCCCATAGCCATCCTTCAAATGCCACCTCCTCCAAGCAGCCTTCCCTGAGTGAGGTGCCCTCTCCGCTCTGCTCTCACTCCATGTGGACTCTCCTAGTGTTTCCCTGATGCTCAGTGATGCCCTCCCCTCTCGCTACCCCTGCCCTGGCCAGGACACCAGACCCTCTGCGGCTCGGCTCCTTGGGACCTCGGGGCTGAAGGGATCATTCCAAGCCCAAGAAGGGAGAGGTGACATGAGAGGGCTCTGTCCCACAGCGTGACTCTGTGCACGTTCACTGGGGCACACATGTACACACACACGGACCTTTTTTATACAGATAGACAGATGTTATCATTTGGGGCCCATCTTCCTGGTGATCCAGGTGAAGGGAGGACCTTGGGCCCTTGGCAGCTTCGTCTCCGCTTTCTCCTTCCTCTGTCTCTGTAACCACACAGGCTCCCCCTCCCTGAGGCCTGCCAGGCCAGGCCCTGTGCCCAGGGCTTTCCATGAACCACCTGTGAGGTCTCCGGCAGCCCCACAAGGGGATGGTGTTATTAACTCTGTTTTCAGGTGAGGGCAGTGAGGCACAGAGGGGTTCTGTAATTTGCCCCAAGTCACCCAGGTAGTCCATGTAGGAGCCAGGACTTGAGTCCGGGCTCTCTGGCTCCAGTGCCCTCTCTTTGTAGAGCCTGGTTCCCTTCTCTGGTTCCATCTCCTGACAGCATCAGGGTCTCTGTCTTCAGAGTGAGACTGCCCCCAGGGAAGTGTGACCAGGAGTCTGACTGAGGGCCAGTGAGTCCCAGGGCCTCTGTCCATCTACACGTCTCAGAACACACAGGCTCCTCGGTCCTGCCGGACCAGGAACCACGGCCCCGTCAGAGTGAGCGGAGGCCGCGCCCGCGTCCTCGGGCCCCCAGCGGGCTGGCGTTGCCCCTGTACCACTGACCCCAGGGCCCGTCCGGGCTCTGCTGCTTCTTGTGGGAGGCATTACGAGGGGAATGCTGAGAGCACAGGTTTCCGCATCAGAGGGTATGAGGGCCACTTCCTGGCTCTGCCACTTAGAAACCATGTGACCTTGACCGAGTGACTGAAGCTTTTGAGTCTCAAGGTTCTCATGCATAAAACGGGGGTCACCATATCCACCTCAGAGAGCTGTAAAGACAAGATGAGGTCGTGTATCTTAAACTTCCCACAGGGCCTGGCTCATCGTCGTCCATGACTCTCATTCTCACACACATGTCGGCATCGGCACAGACTAACGTTTGGTACACACAGTCCTTTTTATCGGTCAGCTCTGTAGTTAATCATTGTCGTGGAGTTGAGACCCATGCCACAGGTGCCTGGGATCTTAGCAAGACTCAGGAAGTGGGTAAATGGCGGGTGGTCTTACTGAGCTGCCAGTTATCGCCGTTTCCCTCCCTGGGACCCCTCCCTCCAGGGCCTCATATATTCTGCCCTGTGGAACTCGGAAGTGGCCATGGGACTTGCTCTGCTCTGTGAAATGTGGGGAAGTGCCACTTCTGGACAGAAGATTTACGAGCCAATGTGTGGTTCTCCATGTCTTCTTGTCGCCTGCCATGGGACCAGCAATGTACCAGATGGATGCCGCTTGTCAGCCTGGGTCATGGAATGAAGATGAGTTGGGGGTGGGGGTGGCTGAGGGCTGTTCCTGACTGAAGGGTAACTGGGCCACCCTGACTGATACCGGAGGGGAGGACCTGGTTCCCCAGAAGACCTGGGGCTCAGCAAGCCAGAGACTGTTGGGATGGGAGACACCTTCCCTCCCACCGCCTTGTCCCATCCCAACTCATTTCTTGAAGAGTCCCAGAGTGCCCAGAGAGAAAGTGAGTGCCCAAGATGACAAAGGTTTTGGTGGCAGAGACAGGAGTCCCGACCCCCATCCATGCTCCCTTCTGCACAGGTGTGGCTGGAGGTCCTGAAGTGACTGGTGCAGCATCTCAGGCATTAGGCTAAAGCCTCAGTTTGCCAATTCTGCCGCATCCACCTGACCAGCTTAAAAACAAAAGAAAACGTAAATCCAGGGCATCCCACCTCTGCTGAGTACACATGGGGAGAGGGGGGCGAGGAGGGGGGGGGCTGGGCGGGACAAACCGGGATCGCGGAGATTTAGGAGCACAGAGGCCAAGAGAGCGTCGGGTCTTCCTGCGGGGAACCGCACCAACTCTGCACGGGATGCGCGGGGTGGTCCCTCGGGGGCGGACTGAGGCTTTCAGCGGGGGCGCGAGCAGGGCGCGCGGCGGAGACGGGGCCCCGTGGCTCCACCAAGCGGCCTCCCCGGGACGGGCCGGCGCTCGCGCGCCCCCTGCTGTTCGAGGGCGGTTCTACAACTTCAGTTCTCTGCTTAGAAGCAGCCTTCGTTCCTAGACTCACGCTAGAGGAATATTGACTGCGCGCTTGCTCTCTGCCAAGCGAACCTTGTTCTAGGTTCTGCGGGGACGTCAGCGAACAAAGCGGAGGCCAAAAAAGAGCAAATCCTCCTCTCCCCCCAAGCAGGGACGGGTCCTGAAGGTGCCAGGCCTCTAGGAGGACTTATAAAGTGCTGGCTGTTGGGGTGCAAAGCCCTCTCTGTACCTCCCTAAAAAGCCTTCTGCGAAGTTTTCTGCAAACGGATTCTTCAGAGGGAAGGAGGGGCCAGGGCGCTTGTCAGGGTGGGCTCGGGCTGAGAACAAGAGCTGAGGAACGAGGGGACAGGCGATGTCTGGGTTACACGTGGAACACTCAGCCTAGTGGCTTGCCCTTCCCAGACGAGGAGCTCTAAGCGGCTGGAGTGAGGCTGGGTTGGAGCATGAGATGGGGTTGAAAAGGCAGGTAGGGGGTCAAATGATGGCCTCCTGTATCCTGTTGAGGACCTTGAACTTCATCTGTGTGGGTGGGAACAGATGCTGGATTGGAGTGTGGTACACGTGGATAGTGGTCATGCTAGGAGACCTGAACTGTCAGAACGGTGATGGGGATGGCTGAGAGAATTTCAGTACAATGTGACGACCATCCAGTGTGGCAGTGGGGGTGGGTGGTGAGCGGGGAGGAACTAAGGATAATTCCCAGGTTTCTAGCTCAGATGCATTGTTGGGGATGGTGGTGCCACTGGCCAAGGCAGGGGCCCAGGAGGAAAGGCCCTGGGAAAGCCTATGGAGAGGTGAAGGAGTGTCATTAGATGGTGGGCTCCCCAGGTCTGGAGGTGAGGATGGTGGTGGGGGTGGCAGTGATGAACTAGAATGGCCTCATGTGATGTTAGTGGATGAGAAAATTCAGGAACGCTGGCGAAGAGGAAAGAACCGAGGGTGAAGAGGCAGGCGAAGGAAGTGCTGTCAGAGCCAGAGGAGAAGGGGCACAGGGAGCAGGCGTCTGGAAACTCCAACGGCGGTTATGTGTGCCCAACCTTGGCAATGTAGTGTACACAGCCACGTAAATGTACACACCCGTTAAGAGTCTGAGAGCTGCCTGAGGGCGAGCACCATTCCTCAGCACCCCCCCCCCACCCCCCCCCCCATCCGCCCCCCCGCCATCAACCTTGATAGAGTGTGAGCCATGAGCAGACGTCACACAGGCTCCCGAAGGGTCTGTAGTGGCCAGCGCGCTCTCTGGGCTGGATCGTCACCTGAACGACTCTGAACCAGGTGTGCAAATATTCTCCCGAGGAAGGAAAACAAACCCAGGTTCCCGGGACCTAAATTAGGCAAAAAGCCACCTTTTGATAAAAGAAAAAAGAGACAAAGGGAAAAATGTCCAAGAGATGGAAGTTGTTAATTTAATACCCAAATAAATTCCACTCTTATGACTACTTTTCTTAGTACAACTAAAAGTCAGCAATATCCTTACCTCTTAAAAACAACTTAAATTTGTTTTTAAAGTAATAATGCTCATTGTAAAAAGCTAAGAAAATATAGACAAACGTAAAAAGGAAACACAAATTAACAGTATGTAGTTATTAACATTGGATGCATTTCCTCTATCTTTTTCCTATGTATGAATTATATAAATGTATGCATTTCTTACAGAATTGGGGATCAGACCTCATACTCAGTTTTTAAACTCTTGATTGTATTGGAAGTTTCCCCTCAAATTTAAATATTATTCATTTTATTATTTAAAAAAAAATTTTACTTATTTATTTTTTTTGAGGAGGATTAGCCCTGAGCTAACTACTGCCAATCCTCCTCTTTTTGCTGAGGAAGACTGGCCCTGAGCTAACATCTGTGCCCATCTTCCTCTGCTTTATATGTGGGACGCCTGCCACAGCATGGCCTGCCAAGCGGTGCCATGTCCGCACCCGGGATCTGAACTGGCGACCCCCGGGCCGCTGAGAAGCGGCATGTGCGCATGGGGCTGGCCCCTAAATAGTATTCTTTACACCCATTTTTAAAGGCTGCATAAGGAAGCCCTGTCAGCTTCCAGAAAGTGCTGGGTGACTGTAGACCATTTGACCAACATTTTGGCTATCTCCACGTTTTGATATTATAAAGAATACTTTGACAAAAGTCTTAGCTCTCTGATCACTTATTTCTCTAGGCTAGATTCCTACACCACAGTATTTCTGGGGCAAATGGTGTGGACTTTTAAAAAAAATATGTTATTGAGGTCATACTGGTTTATAACACTGTATAATTTCAGGTGTACATTATCATACATCAGCTTCTGTATAGACTGCATCGTGCTCTCCACCAGTAGTCTAGCTTTTATCCGTCATCATACACTTGTGCCCCTTTGGCCCTCCTCCCCACCGCCTTCCCCTGGTAACCCCTGAACTGTTCTCTTTGTCCACGTTTGTTTATCTGTCACATATGGGTGAAATCGTATGGTGATTGTCTTTCTCTGTCCGGCTTATTTCACTTAACATAATACCCTCAAAGTCCATCCATGTTGTTGCAAATGGGACGATTTTGTCTTTTTTATGGCTGAGTAGTATTCCATTGTATATATACACACCACATCTTCTTTATCCATTCATCCGTTGAGGGGCACTTGGGTTGCTTCCACGTCTTGGCTCTTGTGAATAATGCCGTAGTGAACATAGGGGTGCATAGATCTCTTTGTATTATTGCTTTCATTTTCTTTGGCTAAATACCCAGTAGTGGGATAGCTGGAGCGTATGGAATTTTTATTTTTAATTTTTTGAGAAATCTCCGTACTGTTTTCCATAGTGGCTGCACCAGTATCCCCACCAGCAGTGTATGCGGGTTCCCTTTTCTCCACATCCTCTCTAAAACTTATTATTTCTCTTGTTAATTATAGCCATTCTGATGGGTGTGAGCTGATATCTCACTGTAGTTTTGATTTGCAGTTCCCTAATAATTAGCAATGTTGAACATCTTTTCATGTTGGCTATCTGTATATCTTCTCTGGAAAAATGTTTACATCATCTGCCCATTTTTTGATCAGGTTGTTTGTCTTTTTGTTGTTGAGAGTTGTATGAGTTCTTTATATATTTTGGAAATTAACCTTGTTGGAGATATGATTTGCAAATATTTTCTCCCAGTTGGTGGGTTGTCTTTTCGTTTTGTTCATGGTTTCTTTCCCTTGCAGAAGCTTTTTAGTCTGATCTGGTCCCATTTGTTTACTTTTTCTGGTGTAGATATTTTTAAGGCTAGTGATACAGAAAGATGAGGTCAAGTGCAGGAGCGAGTCCATCGCGTTACACTCTTGACCAACACCAAGTATTAGTTGAATGCACCTTTGCTAATTTGCCAGATGAAAATGGTCTTTCACTGTTTTCAGTTGCATTTTTTTGGTTTCCTAATGAGTGCGATGAACTTTTCCATTGTACAGTAATTAGCAGTTGGGACAAAGTTTCCTTTCTGTGGATTAGTCATTCATGTCCTTTGCCCTTTTTCCCCCCTACTTGAGTCTTTTATGAAAATTGATTTTTAGGAACTCTTTATAATAAGAGCAATTTCGCTGTTTGTTGGCCTTTAAATTTTGGGTGTGACTCTTTTGGACCTGGGGACATTTTAATCTGTGAGGTAGTCAAAGTGTAATCTTTAGGGTTTCTTCCACTGCTTCTAGTCCTTCCCTGTTGTGAGAGTCATCCACGTTCTTGGCCAACATTTCCAGCTCTCCTCCTTACGGACTGAGGAGAATAGGTCTTTCTGACTCTCAGGATTCTGTGGAGCCGTGTGACAAGCTCCGGCAGTGACTGTGGGCAGAAGTGACTGCACACCTGGCCTTGGGCCTTCATTGCTAACGCCAGACCCTCCAGAAGCTGGGCTCTCCAGTCTGGTAGCCACCTATAACTATTTACATTTAAATTACATTAAGTTAAACAGTCAGTTCCTCAGTCTCAGTAGCCACATTTTAAGTGTTCAGCAGCCCCGTGTGGTCGTGGCCACCGTATTGGACAGTGCAGACACGGAACATCGCCATCATCCCACGGGGTGACCTGGCAGCGCAGCCGGAGCTCTCCCGCTCCTCCAAGGACCAGGCGCCTGCTGTGGTGGCAGACCAGTCACTCTGGGATGCCAGAAACCAGGTGAGCAGAGGCCCCTGCTGACCAGCGATGGATGTGCACCAGGGGTGAGAAAGCAGCTTTGTGGCTTTGAAGCCAATGAAATCTGGGGGTTACTGGTGCTTTTTCTTTGTTTAAACAATAGCATGATCTGGACCTTCTTGCAGTTCCATTCTATTTATCTAGTCTAATTACCTTTACCACAGTTTTACATCTTTAAGAATTTGTGTTTTATTATCTAGTAAGGAAGATTTCCAACTATGCTCTTTTCGTTCTTAGCCGTGCTTTCGTTTATTCTGGAAGGTGAGCCCTGGAATCATTGTTTGGATACGCTCTCTTCTTGTAGGGCTCCTGCTGGACTGTGTTACAGCACGACTTCATCTGGGAGGAACTGGCCCTCTGCAATACTGTCTTCCCCTCGAGGACTGTGGTCTGTCTCTCCGTTTACTCAGCTTTCCTTTCTGCCCGGTCCCTCACATGCTAGGCAGTGCCATGTGGATGGAATGAGCCGCAAAGGGAAGAAAATAAGGACAATACAGTGACTTTCTTCTTGTTTTTTTTTTTTGAGGAAGATTAGCTCTGAGCTAACATCTGCTGGCAATCCTCCTCTTTTTGCTGAGGAAGACTGGCCCTGAGCTAACATCCGTGCCCATCTTCCTCTACTTTATATGTGGGATGCCTGCCACAGCGTGGCTTGGCAAGTGGTGCCATGTCTGTGCCCAGGATCTGAACCGGTGAACCCCGGGCCGCCAAAGCAGAACGTGTGCACTTAACCGCTGCGCCACCAGGCCGGCCCCAATACAGTGACTTTCTATAAAGCAAAATGAATTCCTCTTAAAGCACTGTACTTGACCCTGTGATTCCCTCCCCCCAACTCTTTGGGGTTGAGAAGGCCTTTCCATTATAAAAAGATCGTTATTCAAATTTTTTTTTTGTTTTTTTCTCAATGCGTAAGTTGACAGAATACGTTTTGGAATTTACTGCACACACACACACACACACCCACATGTGCTCTCTCTCTCTCTCTCTCTCTCTGCCAGGACCCCATCCATGGAGAGCCTGCCTTTTCCATGGAGGTTTGGGCTGGGCCCAGAGCATTAGCCTGTTTTCTCAGTCTTCCCACAAACAGACCAGCAGGGCCTCAGACCCACAGACATCTGTTTTATGGTCTTTTGAGTCCTCTGTTTCATGCCAGACACTGTTACCCTCCTCAGGATCAGCTCTGTCCTGCCCGCGGGGTCTGGGCTGGAGCCTTCCCCATCTGGGAATAGCCTAGTAATGGGGTAAACAGATAGTAAAACTCGCAGCCGCTGGGCCAGGGAAGCGTTTTACAGTGTTTACACATGCGGCGTCACGGAAGATCCTGTGGAGGGAGAGGGAGAAGCTGGGGAGGACCTTGGGGTCCTAACACAGGCCCTCTGACCACTTGACCTCTGAGTGTCCTGGCATTTTTGACTGGTTGTTTGAAAAGAAGTCAAGTCAGCCTACCTCAGAGAATGGTCACCTCGTGGCTTGGCGGGCCCTAAAACACGTCTGAAGGAGCTCAGGACACACAGCCCCAGAGCCGGCACCCGGGCATCCTGACTGTCTAAGCGGAAGGGGTCTGAGACGGCAGAGGCAGGAGGGTCCCTCTGACCTCCCTCCTGCCCTTCTCCCCTGAAACGGGGCGTAAACCCCACCTGGGAGAGGCGCCCTCCCTCCGCCCAGAGGAGAGCAGCCTCCTCATCTCCGAAGACGAGCCAGAGGGGCTCTGAGGATGGAAACGAGTGGGCCGAGCGGGCCGTGCTCCGTGTCTCCCGCTGACGACGCTCCCCTCGCCCTCCAGCCTGGCACAGCTCCACACGCCGCCCCCTCTCCAGCAGAGGCGGCATAAGAACACGCACACCTAACTGGTTCTTTGCCTTCGTTTCTTTACAAAGGCTCTCACGCCGCGTAAAACTTATGTTAAACAATGGTGTATGCTTTCCTCCTATTCATGTGTCTTTCTGGGTTTAGTTTTCAGACCCAGCCGGGGACCCTCAGAGGCTCCAGAAAAACCTTTCCCTCCCCCCCACATTTTACCAAAATTATTTTACTTTTAGTTTAGAGAAGTTCTGGAAATAGTAAGGTCTTTCCCATGGGGAGGCGGTGGAGGAGAACCCAAGGCATCCTTAAAAGAAAGAAAATGGCTGTAATATGTCCAAAGGTCAGGGAGGAGTGGGGGAAGTGAGAAACAGAGCTGATGCATGTGAAGAAATTAAACAACTCCCCACAGCTTAGAGCAGTTGAATTTACATTTTACTTAAAAAAGGGGGGGGGATGTACATACACAGGGAGGAAACTGGGGCGGGGAACAACAATGATCTGAAACGGAGTTCTACAATTTTCCCCTACAATGATCGATTTTGTCTTTTGGGCAGTATTTCTCCTGCTGGCGTACAACTGCTTACGATATTAACAAGGTTGGAGACGGGGATGTGCCAAAGATCCGGCCCCAGGTGGGAGGAGAGGGAGTTAGCATATACAATGAAAGTTTACAATACACAGCATTTTCTTTAAATGATGTCACGCAGCCGCGGGAAGGAGTTAACAACACTAACACGAGAATAATCAAATTTTTGCTTGTTATCCATGTACAGCAACTAACTGCTTTACAAAAAAGCAAAATAATACAATATATCATCACATGTATTTACAGTGTAGTAAATATACTTTTCTGTCAAATTTTACACAAACTATTTACACGTGAATATACTGCATTAAAAAAAATTGTGTGGCTGACACTAGGAGTGAATTTTTGTATAAGTCCATCGCATAACATTGAAAAAGACATGCCTCGTTATTGGGGGCGGGGGATGTAAAAACAAACAGAAAGCCCTAAGACCCACTAAGCAGGGAGGGTTGCCGGCTTACATTCTGCCTCCCCAGCATATCTGTTCCGGGGGTGGAAGCCGGCGTCCGGCCGCGTCCTCAGCACCGGGCCGGGCGCTGCAGAGCCGGCATCCAGGAACGAACGGGGCTGCGCAGATGGAGGACAGAGCACTTGCCACTTTCCCCAAAGAGAGTGAACCGCGTCTCAATGTTGGCAACAAGGGCACCCCCTGGGACTGGAGCAGAGATAACACAGGCAGATGACACACGACAAAAACGTGATGAGTTAATGTTTTCCTCTTTAAAAAGTCAGGGGAAACATCCCTAAACCCAAGACAAATTCCTTGTAATGTTCTTTATAGAACTGAGATTACACAAAATGGGCAACTTGCTCTGAATTTCAGGATTTCTTGTGCAGATTACAGGTATGAGGCCTAAAAAGTGTTTCATTTCTCAGGGGAGGCATATTGGTGAGAACTTAATCTCATGTTCATTTCAGTTACTTGGAAAGCTAGATTTTCCTCAAAAGTTGGAAGTTCTTTAAACAAAGTAAATTTTAAACCTTAGTAAGTTTTCAAATTCCCAGGATGTACTGTCAGAAGTACTTTTTCAGTTCAAGGAGGCTCAATTTTGATTTGTGCAACGCTGACCATTTCATGAGGTACTTCAAGGGAATTCATTCCACTCACTGCAGTCGAGGGAAACGATGAATACACTTGAGAAATACTACACCTTGGAAAACCTGTTTAGGGAAAGATCAATATTTCTAACAGGAAACCTTCGGGAGCTTGTCTATTTTGATGGGAGAAGCGAAATAGCATAACAACACCCACCGTCATATGCACCAGACCAGCCAACCAAGAGGAAAGACATGGAACCAACAGGATTAAAGGCTCACATCTGCCTTTTACTCCAGGAGCCAAGCAGTTGTGACAACTATCCCAGAGGCACGGGGCTGCCAAGACCTTAACGGCAGCTTGGCATCCTTGGCACTGTGTTGTTAATGATCTGTTTCTAAACTCAGCTCTAGTCTTAGCTTCTTTATAGTCTTAGTTGCTCTGTTCTTATAAACATTCTAGTCTAATGCAGCCTCTCCAATAGTTAAAAACGAAGGTTTAATTAATTGCACCTGTCTTCAATATTTTCCAACAATTCCATGTCAAAATAACTATTAATACTAAGGTTTTTTCCCCTTTTATTTTGGCAAATAGTTCTTACTTTTCCCAGGACTGTAAACAAATTAAAAAAATTAAATTCTTATTTCTGAATATCAAAAGCAATTTTATTTACATTAACATATTACATTGTTACTATGTGGATAAATGTGAAATGTGTTATATTATTAAAATCAGACCACTTAAATGTACCATTATTTATTGGCTTAGCTGTGGAATTTAATTTACTGAAATGCACCCAGGAAACAGCACTACAGGAACCCACCCCCCCCCCAGGTCTCTTCCTCCCTCCCAAAGCCACTGCATCTTAACATATAAAGGGAATCTGGGAGTAGGGGGGTAATATATTTTTGTAATAAATATGGTTTAGTTCTAAATTGGAACATCCAAATTCTAATATGCTCACTGAAGTCAACTTATTTTGCACACGCAGGTACCACAAAGAAGCTGGATCTCATTCCTATGGCAACCCCAGCAGCACGAGACTCTAGCCGGGCGGTGCAGCAGCACCCTTAAGGCCTCCTATCGTCACGCTAATGCAGGCTCACCAGTCCTTTCACAGTGATTTAATGCAATTCTATCATATAGAATCCAAATGTTTGCTAAAGAGAGTCCTGATTTTTTGGAGGGGAGAGGGAAGATTACAAGACATTTAAAATACATCTGATCAAAGAAACTGCTGATAATATACACCATACTCTTATGCTTCTTGGAAAATTATTAAACAAAATAAAAGCATCAGTTACTCTAAACGTCCCGTACCATTCCATTCTGCTGTGCAGCTAATGCAGACATCTATGAACATTACCTTCTAGGAACAATGGTCAACACTTTGTTCACTGATTACCCTGCTCAGAATCACGTAGGAAAGTAGAAGAGGAGGGGAAAAACGTATACTTACTATACTTAGTATAGTTTTGGCTTACAAAAACAAAAAACAACAACTTTTAGCATATTTAAAGATTAAAAGATAATCAACTGGAGAAAAATAAACTGGTTTGGCTGACTGAGTTTGGATAAGGCTTCAGAACTCAGCGCTTTAATTCGGTAATGTTAAGATATATGTGGTTACACTTACTTTCTGTAATTATTGCTAATACTCAAGTGTTAGTATTTCTCAAGAACCGTCTACAAAATACTAAATCCCGCCACCCCCAAAGTACCTCGCCCGTGGCTTTATGGTGAGAAGTCACCGGGGCCTGACCTTCATGGTTCCTTCAGTTTTGTAAGGTAAAAAAAAGTCCACAGCTCAAAGTCAGATTAAACATACTGGGGTTATAATATTAGTTCTCCCACAAACTTCTATCTTGGAAAGTGTGTAAATAAGACTAACACTTGACTCTGTATCATGAAGGAGGGGAACAGAGAGAAGGCAGAGCTCTGTGCAAATGGCTGTCCTAGCTGGCCAGTGGTAGCAGTATTCAGGAATCCATCCTCTCTCACAATCGGGATGTTCTCAGTTCAAGTGTCCTGACCTCCCACTTTCTTTGCAGTTGTTCTGAACACTTGCTTAAACCAGACACGCCAAAAGTAGAAGAAAAAAAAGTTAAAGAAAAAGCAGCATTAAATTTAGGCAATGCTTCCGAGAGTTGATCATCTGGCAACATGGCAGACTGGATGGGCTCGTTATAAACCATGAAGGCAGCATCACAGCGTGGTGGTGAAGGGGTCACTAGTGAAGAGCCCGTGTAAGTTAAGTCTGTTTGAAAAAGGAAAGAAAGAAAGCTTCACACGATCTTCTTAATGCTATTACGTTTGAAACTGCCAGCGCTTCTTTGCTTCTGCACTTGGCTTGCGGATCCATGGCGAGTTCGTCCACTGTTACAGTGCCCAATGGTTGGGGAGAGTTCAACGTTCTCCTTGTCGATTCCTGGAGGGAAACAGAGCAGCCAGTCACTCTCTCTCCTCAGGTGTTAAGGTCCAGGGTTGAATCTGATTTGCATATGAGATACAACCTGGCCAAGTGGTTTCGCATATTTCTTTTTAATGGTCCAACTGCAAGAATGTTTACAAAGACCTCGTCACACAGAAAACTCCCATTTTATTAAGCAAAATTTGCTATCACAGCAGAAAAACAGCGTAAGAAAAAAAAAAAAGCCCGAGAAGTTGCACAGAAAAGCTAGAGGCAGGCAGGCTTGAGCTGAGTGAAAGGCTAGTGGCCACCAGGGAGATAAGAACTCCTTCCTCCAAATCATACCAGAAGCTTCCAGTAGAGGTCAGCTTCTAGCCATGTATCTTTACGGGTGTTTATACACAGAATATACATACTCTCTAGTTGCAGAAGGTACTGAAATTCATCATTTCAAAGAAAGGCAGATGCTTTTAATTTTTTTAATCATAGTGTCTTTCCCAAAGGAACTCAAATATTTACTGAGAAAATAATGTATCACAAAGGTCATATTGTAGAATCTTTGCTTTGACCTCCTTTTTCAACTATGGCAAGTCATTTCATCTTCTCCACCTTAGACAGACACCATTTATTTCTCTCCTGGAGAAGATCAACTCCGCCCCCCCCCCCCCAAAAAAACTGGGCTGTACAATGAATTTTATAAATAATCTAGGCAGTAACTTCATAATAGTAACCAGAAGCAAAAATAAGATATATATATATATATATATATTTTTTTTTTTTTTTTTTTTTGCTGAGGAAGATTAGCCCTGAGCTAACATCTGTGCCAGTCTTCCTCTATTTTGTATGTGGGTCATCACCACAGCATGGCTGATGAGTGGTGTAGATCTGCACCTGGGATCTGAACACACAAATCTGGGCCACCAAAGTGGAGGACGTGAACTTAACCATTATGCCACAGGGCCAGCCCTCAAAAACAAGGTATTTTTTTACCCATCAGATTAGTCAAGATTACAAGTTGGACAGGTAACAGAACAGTCGTCACCCTGGGGAGCAGTGACTGCAAGGGGCATGAGGGTGACTCTTTGGGTGCTGGGAATGTTCTGTTTCTTGATCTGGATGCTGGATTTTTAAGTGTGTTTACTTCTTAAAAGTTGATTAGGCCGTTAACTTACAATCTGTGTACTTTTGTGTCTGTTACACTTTAATAAAATTTACCAAAATAATTATACTGATTATACTTACCTTTGGCATAACTATTGGTGGGAGAGCAAATAGCTGGAGAGCATTTTAGCAATTTTTATCAAAATGTAAAGTACTGACTAATATTTACTGGTAAAGAAAGACGACCACACTTTTGGAGTAAGAAAAAAAATTAACCCACATACAGAGGGGAAAAAAAGGCTGGGAAAACATTTGCCAAAACATGTTAACTCTGGATGGCATTATTTCAGGTGATTTTTACTTTATTCTTATCTATACCATTTTAATTTTTAAAAAAACATTAAATTTGATAATGGAAAAATTCCCATTTTGGGACAAAAAGCATTTCAAGTCAAAAAGTACTTTGTAATAGAAAATGTACATAGGGGCCGGCCCCGTGGCCTAGTGGCTAAGTTCGGTGCACTCTGCTTTGGCAGCTCAGGTTCGGTTCCCAGGCACGGACCTACACCACTCATTGGTGGCCATGCTGTGGTGGCAACCCACAGGCAAAATGAGGAAGACGGGCACAAATGTTAGCCCAGGACAAATCTTCAAGCAAAAAAAAAAAAAAAAAAAGTACATAGACCCACCTACCTATCTGTTGGCTCATGAACAGGAAACGGATTTGGGATGACCTCCTTCTAAGAGCCACACATCCTACATCTAATTCAGCCTTGAATTCAGAGTATAAGGCATCTACAGGCACATGGCCTGTTTGACATAGGCTCAGTAGAGGTCTGCTGTCTTGAACTTATCAAAGGAACAGGGGCATTTGTCAGTGTTTGTTTACGAGAAAGTGCACTGGACCAGGCTGTGAGTACAGAGCTAAAAATGTCAGTGACCCCTCTCCAGGAGCCACGCACAGTGAACCAGTACCTCGAATCTGCTCTAATCATGTGTGTAGAAAGATGAATGGAAGAAAACACAACACCATGTTCACAGAACTTTTCTCTGGGTAACAGAATTCTGGACGATTTTTATTCTCTTCTGTATATTTATCTGCATCTTCTCCAGAGCTATTTAAAAAGAACAAAATTGAAAGAAGGCTGCTCATCATCTCTTGAATGTGCTTGAACTTTCGTGTGGTGTGTTTGTGTGGCTCTTTTCATTGCCCTGCCCATCTCTATAGGATCAAATTCAACCCATATTTTTTCTCATCTCTATTTCCTTCGTGATGCATTCTCTGTCTCCTGCCAGAACTACTTTCTCCCTCCTTTTATGTGGTGTTTATATTTATCACTTTTGGCCTATACCATCACAACTTGTGTGTTTGTCTATTTCCTCTACTAGAGTAAAAGCACCCAGAGGGGCAAAGATCATTTATTATCCATTTTTATTTTCCTATAAGATCCAGTTGATGTCTTTCTCAATAATATTGGTTAAACTGAATGCTTCCATGTTTAAATGTGATGGCTGTAATTAAGAGCCAAAAAGCATGCAACCCCTGATCTGTAGAGGGTGGTAGCATATTTTTAGTGGAAAAGATAAAATTTTTTCAGCTCCCTCCATCTGAAATTATCATGAACTTGTCAGTGTATTTGAACTTCCATTACCTTAAATTTGTACGTGGCCTACAAGTTCGAGTTCAATAGTTCCTTATGTAGGGTCATTTCCTTAACAGGAAATAAGACTCAGGCAAAGCCAGGACTTTAAAAAGACAAGAGTTTGTAACAACTAGGGGATGGCCACCAGTAGGGACCCAGCATGGCCACTGGGGGGCCTGGGGCTCTGCCAGCAGTCTGCTGCCCCGGGGCTCCTTCTTGTGCGCCCGTTGGTGCAGCCTTGCCCCTGCTAGACTGAGGCTCACTCTGCGGGGAAAGCAGTCACCACACTGCAGGGTGTGGACAGGGCCTGCTCAGTGATACTCACAGGAATTAAAATTATATAAACGGTGGTCACATAGAGTAAGCCACTAGGGTTAAAAGTTTCTTCAAAGAAATACTAAGACTATTCTATTTTCTGTTTTGTTAGGCAAATAACCTTCAGACCTCTAAATAAAACTTTGAAAGCCTATTTACCTCCTGTTAAATGGAAGGGTAAAAGCCAAGGTGTAAAGTTTTACACATACAATGACCCGAGCTATGTAAAGAGGAGAAACTGAAATGAGAGATGCCAAAACGTTAATAAACAGTGATTATTTTAGAGTGGTGGGATTATGGGTGATTTTTTCCTTCTATTTTTCTGAATTTTCTAATTTCTTTTCCTCATGAGCATGCGTTCCTTTTAATTAAAAATATTAAAGTGTCACCCCATCACTCATAACAAAGCTTCAACGCTAGGAGACAGGTTGACATCCCGACTTCTACTCTCAAATTCAATTTTCATCTCACTTCAATTCTTGTTTTTTTGTGTGTGTTTTCTTCCTACTCAGTGACCCAACTCTACAAGTCACACACGGGTAAATGTGGTATGACTGTGATCCCTAAGTTCAACTTCACAGCAAAGATACTTTACTTTAAGGATCAAGGAGAAGCTGACATAAAAACCTTGGACGGTCATTTTAAAGAAAAAAGTCAATTAAAAGGGCAGGGGACGGCCTGGTGGCGCAGGGGTTAAGTTCGCACATTCTGCTTCTCAGCGGCCCCGGATTCGCCGGTTCCAATCCCGGGTGCGGGCTTGGCAAGCCATGCTGTGCTAGGCGTCCCACATAGAAGGTAGAGGAAGATGGGCACAGATGTTAGCTCAGGGTCAGGCTTCCTCAGCAAAAAGCGGAGGACTGGCAGTAGTTAGCTCAGGGCTAATCTTCCTCAAAAAAAAAAAAACCAAAAAAAAACCGCAGTATATTTATGTCAAAATATAGCATCTTGAAAAAGCCAAGTTAGTATGAAACAAAATGATCACGGTATCTGGTTCTAGCATTTAAGTCCTAAGCATAATTCTCACTTTTGAGAATTTTGGCAACATTCTTTCTTTTTCTCCTCTAAAATTAAATCTAGAAACCTTTCTAAAAGCTGGTGAAGGATTTGGTCTCCACATTCTATGGGAAACTCTCAGATGATCAGCCAGTTTGCTCAAATGGAGCCAGAAGCCCTCCTGCGCTGATGTGTGCTAGATTTAATCAGCGAGCAGACCCTGTGTTGCACTTCTCATCAAGGCCCTTCTTATGCCCCTAAGTGCTGGCTTTCCCTCCTGACCGTCAGTGGGCACAAAAGCAAACATCCATGAGGTGATGGAAACCCAGAGGCTGCCGCCAGAATGAAACAGACACGAGGCCTCTGCAGCGCTGACGCCAGTTTAAGCCCCCGAGGTGCGCTGGGGTCCGACAGGCGGCCGGGCACAAACATGCAGGCAGAGGGAGCTGGGAATTCTCCACAGCAGCGTATCACTAACTCTAAGCTTCAGTGAATCCTGGGGTTTCCAGATAAAGATACAATCCCAAATAAGAAGAGTTATTGGCTAAAATTCAGTGAATCAAGTAAGTGGGAAAGATAAGTGCTGGATTTCACTGTGGTCACTTAAGTCACACGTCCCTGTCCTCTCCTCACACGTGAGTTCCTTGAAGGCAGGCACCAGGGTTTGTTTATTCTGACAGCTAGGGATAGGGATCCAGACTGACAAATAAAACACTTCTTAAAAAAAAAATTCACCTATTTTTTTAAACACCAAAACAGTTTCCCAGACTGGAACCTACTATTTTCATGACTGAATCCCTTCTAGCTCTTGAGAGGCTGAGGAAAAATGGGTTAGGTAATCTGTGAAGTTACACAACGAAAACGAAAGACTAACAGTAACATAACCTCCTACCCCCTGCACAGCAGTGCTGGTAGGTCCCCTGTCTCTGCACTGCTCCGTTTATTGCACATAGAGTAACGCAAACCCGTCAGGAAAGGCTTATTACACAGACGAGAGGGCAGACACGCCAGAAGAGCCAGGTTTGAGTCTCGGCTGGATCAGAACTCTTATTTGGTTCTGGTTCTTAATCTGGCAATTATGGATAACAGTAGATGTGCCTATTTCAAAGGGTTGTTAGAAGAATCAGATAAGATAATCTATGTGAAGACTTTTTGCACATAGATAAAATAATTATTACACAAATTAAGATGCTCCTAATACCTGAAATAAAAAGACCAAGTGATGTACTGAAAGGTTTAGATCAAAAGCATAGAACTTGAATTTTACACCAGAACCCATAAAACTCCTGAATAAGCACAAAATACAATAAATCTTCTTAAAAGAAAGGGTAATTATAGCTTGTTCTTATGCTATAGTAAAGGCGTGTTAAATATATATTTAGAAATATTTGTATTTTGAGTTGGATATACAAAACAGTAACTAAGAATTTAAAAAAATTTTAACAGACTGTCATCAATTGCTAACACTTCTTTTTCTATTAGGTCTAATCTTGCTGTGTAATAATTATGGAAGATTAAAAGAAAAAGCATCTTTGATAAATTAGACGTAAGTGTAGGACATGTTTTTTCTTGAGTCCCTAGAGCTGACGCTGGACCACATTCCTTTTCATAAACACAGGTGACAGAGTGGACGGCCAGCTTTAATTTCTAAGGAACACTGGGGTTGGCTTTACATTTGGAGAAAACAAATATTTCCTAAGCTAAAAACTCATCAAACCACACAGCCTGCGTTCTCCCTGACCTCGCCCTGGAGTTTCTTGTCAAGCTGCCTGTGTTAGTGGAGGGCCGGGACTGCACCTTCAGTGTGCAGGGGGAAGGTAAGCAGCTCCTGGACCGAGACGGGACACTGGGCCCTGCAGTGCCAGGAAGCACCCAGACCCTAAAGCAGTGGCTTTACAAGACCCTCAGGTGCTAAGCCAGACTGTGCTTACAGAGATTGGCGAATGAAGTCTCATGCCATGTGCCCAGGACGAGCGCAGGGGAAGCAGTACTTCGTGCAAAGGTGACGAAAGCAAAGAGTACCTTGATGAGGGAACAGCTGCATGGAAACTGCTGATTTAGAGCAAGGCAGAGAAGCTTCACAGACACAGAATGGAAGAAAAAACAAACGTGAGTGATGTCCGCAGAATTTTTAAAGGGTGAAATATGATTAGACACTGGATAATTATTACGTTCCCTGGTTTCCAGGAGGAATCTGGTTTTAATTATTGCACTCTGAACATTAATTTCCTAAATATTACACTCTGTAAACAAATGCTAGAACGTACAGTTTTACAGATAGCTGTTTTTTTTTACCACCTTTACTAGAATGAAGAATCTTTGCTTAAATCAAGAATTAAACTAAAAAATGAGAGGAAAAATGAGCATGAATTAAACCAAGCAATTGCTCAGTTTAAAATTGATTTCCCCCTTAAATACACAGTAATAGCAAAGAAAAAGAAGGGAAATAAATCAAGAAAATACCAAATAAAGGTCTGGGGATACATAAGCAGTACCCTAAAACACTAAAATCGTTTCAGAGATTTTAAGTAGTTTCACAATAGAGGCCTTTAAGTTTCTTCCATGGGGGAGACTTGGTAAACCTGGGAAACCCAACAGGAGTGGCACTGACTCAGAGCTCAGTTTACGTTTAGAGAAATGGCTGTGGCGACGCGTTGCTGTGCACACAGCTGTCAGCACTGTCCGTCCAGGAAGCTTATAGTTCCTAGCTGCTCCACCCAGCTTCCCAGAAGGGAGGTCCGCACTACAGAAGCAAAGTGCGTGAATAACTGACAGGCCTCGACACAGACCCAAAATAAAGTGGAAGAAGTGAATTTAAAACAAAGCTCAACTAAATAGGTCGTTGCTGTAAAAAATTCATGCTCTAATACTAACAATAAAATAAGCTTTTTGAAGAAAAACATTAAATTTTTTTTTTTCTAGTAAATAACATGTTAAAAACATCACAGGAGGGGCCAGCCCCGTGGCCGAGTGGTTAAGTTCGCACGCTCCACTTTGGCAGACTGCAGTTTTGCTGGTTTGGATCCTGGGCGTGGACCTGGCACTGCTCATCAAGCCATGCTGAGGCAGCGTCCCACATAGCACAACCAGAAGGACCTGCAACTAGAATATATATATATGTACAGGGGGCCTTTGGAGAGAAGAAGAAGAAAAAAACAAGAGGAAGACTTGGAACAGATGTTAGCTCAGGGCCAATCTTTAAAAAAATAAAATAAAAAGATCACAGGCTTATTTTTGTTAAAAAATTATAACACACCTCTCATATTTTTTTGAGGTAAAAAATATATTATAAAACTTTTGCCATGGGGCCGGTCCCGTGGCTGAGCAGTTAAGATCACGAGCTCCACTGCAGTGGCCCAGGGTTTTGCCAGTTCAAGTCCTGGACGCTGACATGGCATCACTCGTCAAGCTGTGCTGAGGCGGTGTCCCACATGCCACAAGTGGAAGGACCCACAACTAAAAATACACAACTATGTACTGGGGGGCTTTGGGGAGAAAAAGGAAAAAATGAAAAAAATCTAAAAAAACCTCAGAAAAACAAAAAACTTTTGCCATAATTAACACCTGATTCTTCCAAACAAATGTCCCTTTGAACTATCAGAATACTTTGTTGTGCAAGGTACAACAAGACAAGTACCACAAAAGAGGTCAACATAGTTATCTGCGTGCACTTTGCCACTCTTGTTGCTTCAATCTATTTGAGGGCAAGTGTCATGTCCTACTAGCTCCCCCACTCTCTCGGGTCTAATAGAGTCCCTTGCATATAGGACACAATGAATATCTGTAGGACAAAAAATCTGGAATATTTTGTTATTTTCCACAGAGCACTGTAGTATTAGTCTTGTACTTGAAAATCCCAGAACTTGTATACATGTAGAATTTGCTAAACAACATGGGTCAGAAGGAAGAACAGCTTTGGCTCAAAACCCCATACTAAAGATCCAGAGGCAAAAACCATCAAGTCTCTGCAACCAGGGTCTCTCTAATCTTTAAATGCCCTGGAGTACCTGGTGTACACGTACAAAATGGGTGTTCAAATGTTTACTGAATTACATTACAGTGTGAAAAATATTGGCAGACTATAAATAAAATTTTAATATTGGAAATGGATCTATTCGATTTCTTTTTAATGAATACTGAGTCCACATAATTCCAACTGGATTTTTATTTCTAGTATCCTTGTTCTTTAACAGCTAAAGATGCATGGAAACCACACACTTGAAATGAAATGGTTATAAAGCGTTCAAAATATGGCTTTAAAAAAGGCTTCTTTGCTCATTATCTAAGAGAACCACTCATGGCTTGGCATTAACCAAGACAAAGTCCCATTTATAGCATTTTTAGGCAGACAGGTTTTATTTTCTGGTTCTAATCTTGGTTCAATTCATGTCCAGCTCAGCTGCACTGGACCTAATAATGGATCACGCTCTCACAGTTGAAATATTCTTATATATCATAGAGTAAATATTACGGATCCTCTTCAGGGTTCTTTTAGTGGCATTTGGGAAAATCTGAAGAGGGAAAGTTTTATGTCCATTTGCCTAAAAGGGCCACAGTTAACACATTTTATATGCACTGAATTCAGAGTACAGTCTCTTGGCTCCACTGATGCCAAGTTCAATTTCCTCTAGGAAGGGAGTCAGAAGACAGTCATTCATGTATTTTTAAATGTGGATTTATAAAACAGTCCTTCTTGTGCTAACAGGACAGACAAGCCGGCTAGGATGATTTGTCAAGAAGAACGCATTTTCAGAGACAACTGCTTTATGTAAGTGATCACCAATTCCTCAAAAGCTAGTGACTGATAAATTACCATGCTAAATTTTATTTAAATAAGGTTTAATGCTTGGGAGGGGAGGGAGCTCATGAATCTCTTATCTAGCTGATTTGACAGCAGAGAACGTTGGAACCCACCCCCCCAAAAAAAGGCAGCTTAGTGGCTGACCCTGCTGTGCACCAAAGACCCAGAAAGCAGTCTTGCATTGACGTGGGAAGTTTGCAGCAAAGGGTCGAGCTGTGTGCAGATTAGCAGCTTTTGCTTTTTGACCTCAGGGAACAGAGCTTTCAACTGCTTTAAGCTCAGCAGACCCGGCGCAGGCTGATGTTGGGTAAACCTGACAGCAAACCATACTTACTTCAGGGAGTGACACGGAGCTGCTTTAAATACTTCTGCTGGGGACTCAGTGATGGGAGTGGAGATAGGGAAATATTCTTGTTTCTATCCAACTAAATAGCAGATTTCAAATGCTAGACTGAGGAATCTGGATAAGATTTCATCACTTTCAGTCCTTTGATATTAGCAAACTCAGCTCCACAAAGAATTGAGGAGATAAGGATATAAGATTACATGGAGCTAAAGATATAAAGCAGTTACCTAATTACAAACAGAGTATTAACACTTATAAGAGGTATTCCCTAATAGCAATAATTAGGTATATAGATATATCAGGATCCTTTTATGAAGATAAGCCTGCAATTTACAGATACAAACGGGTTTCATGAGAAAGGCACTATTGAAAAGATAAACCCTTTCTCCAAAAGCATGGTAAAATAATGTGGCAAACCCAAGGGTACATAATTTAAAATTTAGAGACAGGAGATACTGAACACCGTGATTCCCCTTAACTAATTCTATTACTTTTAAAGCTTCGATATCTTTTGAGAATAATCAGAGGTTTCTAGGGTATAGTGGTCTATCCAAGGAGCCATCTTTGGAGAACTACTGGAGGTGATGCCATTGGTTTAAAACTGTAACCAAAACCATACATGCCATTCTCTGATATTTATAAATAACTCTAAATAAGAGGTTGCAGAGTAGGATGATTTTGAGTGTGTGTGTGTGTGTGAGGAAGACTGGCCCTGAGCTAACATCTGTGCCAATCTTCCTCTACACTGTGTATGGGATGTTAGCACAGCACAGCTTGATGAGTAGTATGTAGGTCAGTGTCCAGGATCTGAACCCGTGATTCCTGGGCCACCGAAGCAGAGCATGCGAACTTCACAACTATGCCACCAGGCCAGCCCCAGGATGATTTTTTTAAGCAAACGATATGGCTAATGCTCAACCAACACAGGACAAAAGCAATTAATCAACTAGCAGGGGAACCTGTATTGGTCTTTATGACCAACCTAATGGTTTTTCTTTTTTCATTCTTTATTGCCATCAAATATATAATGAGCATTCAAATTCCCATTCTCTCTCTCTCTCTCATTTCTTTTGGTGAAGAAAATTGTCCCTGAGCTAACATCTCTGTCAATCTTCCTCTATTTTTTTTCTTTTTTTGCATGTGGGATGCTGCCAGTGTGGCTTGATGAGTGGTATGTAGTTCCACACCTGGAATCAGAACCTGCGAACGCCAGGCTGCCAAAGTGGAGCGCGCGAACTTAACTACTATGCTACCGGGCCAACCCGAAAGCTGAAGGTTTTATTGTCACCATTAGTGGGCAAAGATGGGGAGAAATCCCCTAACAATTAGTCTCGGGAAAAAAGTCAATACAAATCAACTAATCATTTTGATAAGTTTAACGCCACTTTAGTAGCCCAAGAGGCAAAGTTTTGGTCAAAAGAAACAGAACTTTAAAAACAAGAGGACCAATATAGAAGGAGTCTATGAATTTTCTAATTGTGATCAACATTATAAACAACAAACAATGCAGGAAATACAGAGTTCTACAGAAGAAAAAGAGGGTCGACTTAAGGTAAGGCAGATGGAAGTAATGAGACAGCAATAAACAAACAAATAAATGAAACAAAAAGGGCAAGGGAAGGAAGGGGGACGACAGATCACAGATACAGAAGGCAATGAATGTTGCAGAAAGAGCACTGGGCTTGGTTCCCAAGAACTGTGTGATAAAGCAATTAACTTAGTTCTTCTACAGCAGCCTCCCCATCGAACAAACACTGTGAGCCTAGAACTAATTCACCTCTTCAGCACCCCCAGCCCCAAATGCTAAGATTTCATGGGGGGGGGGGGAGGGTGGTGGTGAGGGAGAGAATTCAGTGGCTGCAATACCTAGAAGAAAGTAAATTTTAAGTTTTGCCCTGGCTTTAACGGTTGAAACCCTGATTATGGGGCAAGATCACAGGCACACCCTAGGGCAGCACTTCTCAAATCTAGGGTGCATAAGTATCACCTGGGGTGTTTATTAAAATAGAGACCGCTGGCTGGGCCCCACTCTTGGAGTTTCTTGTGCAGGAGGTCTGGGGTGGGACTCTGGCATTTGCATTTCTAACAAGCTCCTGAATGATGTTGATGCTGCTGGTCTGGGACCACACTAGCAGAAACACTGTCCTAGAGAATAAGTGACAGAGGGCAAATGAACATGGTTATATGAGGGGGAAAAAGTTGGCCAGATTTCTCTTATTTCTTGGAGGAAAAAAATAACCTGAGTAGGGGTAGTAAGGTGATTGTTAAATAATGTTGGATCAAATAATTTGTTTCCTTTGCTGACCAAAGCTTTGTTTTTGACCAAAGCTTAATAGATGAATACAGTTATTTAATGTAATCGTTTATAATATGAATTGGGTATTATATTTGCCAAGTTCTTAAGAACCTTCAAAACTATATGTTTAAATGTTCATGCAAAACTCGGATTATAAACTGGGGATTCTATTTGTGGATCTTGAACATCACAAAATAATTATAATACATCATTTGGCTTTTTAAAGAAAATCTATGCTAACACTTAAAAGAACTGCATATAGTAACTTTTCCTTACAGAATGAGGTGTTTCATAAGTAAACTTTTCAGGTAACGGAATTTTAAGCTCCAAACCTTTTACTATTTTAACCATTTTAGAAGAGTATGTTTCTGAACAGAAAACAAGACCATAACAGAAGCTTTCTTCATTACCCACTGTCATCATAACACACAACAGCGTCAGTTCTGTAACGAGTTAACACCTCCAGGGTCGACCAGAGTTACAGGAAACCATTCACTCTGATACTGAATGAGCCCAGAATTCTGGAGTTTCGCCATTTCCGCCATCTTGTTTCTCTCAGCCCACCTGAGCTATTAGCTATTATTTCTCAGTGTATCCACCTCTTAGTTGCATGTGGAATTGGTACACTTTTCCCACTTGGACCTGAGAGCGACTCCACAGTAAGGAACATGCTTACGGGCTTTAAGATGCTACTTTCTTGAGAGAGCTCTTTTGTCTGGTAGTTTACTCCTAGATTTTCAAGTTGGTGTCTGGATGGTTGACTTGTTGCTGGCAGCAGGGAAGCGGGGTACTATTATACTTTGTATAGTTTTTGGATACAGTATGCTGTATCAGAGACACAGAAGCCCTTAGGGCAAGGTTAGTGTATCAAGTAAGGGAATTATAATTCTGTTCACTTACAGGGTAATGTACCTTAGGTTGCTCTTCCTGCCAAAACTCTAAAAACCTTGGAACACTATCTGAACACTCTAAACATCTATCTTATGTATAACTGTTTGAAAGTAGAAAGCTTTATAGAATAACAAAATTCAAATCAGCTACAAGGTAAAGAAGAAATCTAAGATGAACCTCATGATAAAAAGGTGCAAAATCCACTACAAACTGATAACAAGGGAATTCCTAATGTTGTATATTAATATTATTGTTCAAATTTATATAAAGATTATATTTACTGACCTGGGGAATGCTGGGAAGTTGCAAGTGAGGTCATGGAATTGGAAAGGTTAAGGTTAGCAGTAATACTAAGCTGGCTCTGCACTGCAGGAGGATAAGGAGATGTGGGTGTCAGGAGGGACTCCTCACTGGTTTCTTCATCAATTCCAGGCAAATACGTGTCAATCAAGGCATCAAGAAATTTAACAATAAGCTCAGCATAGTCTGGGATTTGTGTTTGCTGTAATGGAAAATAGGAAATTATTTTAGCTCCATTTTTTTTTTTGTAAATCCCCTTAGAAGCCAAAAATGATTAATTCAATTTTTGTTTTGGGCTTAATTTACTATTTTTCTTCCTTTGTATTATAGATTAAAAAAGAGGGTAGAGTAATAGTTATAGACTACCATGGGACTTACAACTTGGAATTTTATTCAGCTTATACTTCCAGCTTCCAGAGGAACCTGCAATTACTGAAAGCCATGCGCAGACAAAGAACGAATTAAGCCTGAGACAATACAATCATCAGGAATGATGTCTAGTCAATTTTCCAAAACAGAGAAAATGAGCAGAGCATCATCATCCCAGCTGCCATTTAGAAATTCAACTAACTAAACACTGAAGGTTCAGAGGGTTACTGGCAATCAAACCACAATAATTCCTGCAGGATATACTTATTCCTGTGACTTCAGGCCCATTTTTTTAATCACAGCCTTTGCACATCAAGAGATATTCAGTGATAACTAAACAAAATAACAGACAAAATACTCAATTATTAAAATTAGAACACGGTTTAGATAATTCATCTTGATTTAGCAACACTGTATATAGAACACTGCCCTAGGAACTGTGGGGGAAGAAAGAGAAGTCCTGCCTTCAAGGAACCTCAATCAATCTGGAGAGAGGCCACATACAGAGAATGATTAAATACACATTGATGTAGCACCATACCAACTAATGCCAATCAAAGAACAAAGTGAACAGGAGCAAATGAAGATATGTTCAGGGAAGAATGAATCTAATCCAACAAGTTGGAAGGAAAAATGTTTTCATGGGATAGATTTTTTTCATTATGTAATTTTTTAAAAATTGAGATTTGACATATAACATTGTCTTAGTTTCATGTCATGAGGCAGATTTTAACCATAAGTAATGCTCCTTCCTAATAACAAGATACTTAAGTGTGTGTATTAGGATCACTAAATACACGAGAGACTGAGGGCAGAAAAGTTGACAGAGGTTTATCATACCCTTGTGAAAAGTCAAGCATAAATTGAATTGAGTTGTTTTTTGTAAAAACTAATATAGAAACATATTAGAGGTGCTGGCTCTTGGAAAGAATCTTGTGGTGGAAAACTTTTTATAAAAATAGCATATGTGTTTACTGTGAATCATCATTCTGGGTTTCAGCATATTGTGTGTTCTTAAAGCAGGCACACTACTATGAATAAAAACTTTCATTTTGTCAATAGAGAAAAATAGTTTTTCTTACCTTTGAAAACGGTCCTGCAAACCGCCACAAGCCATTAAAACCAAAACCTGCAACAAACCAAATGTTACTCTTATAATAAGCATGACATTCTTTTAACCTTAAGAGAAATTAAGTAAGTTACATAGTTGATGATATATAAAATCTACAGCACATTGAAAACTTTTTAGAATGAGTGTCAAAGTAGACAAACTCACTGAAAATATACTCAGTATGAACCATGTTTTAATTAAAAAAAAAAGTTGTCAACAGTTATTTACTGAAGATACAACGAAAAGAGTCAGAAAACTGCGTTTGGAGGGAAAAGCATGAACGAGCCTATCCCCTGGAAAGCACTCTGTAGCCAGTGCCCTCCATAAGGCTGCAGGCGCCAGCAAGGCCCTCAGCCATCCTCCTCCCGGCGCGTGTACTTACTCTGCAGGTAAGACGTCTGGTACTGTGGTGGGGACTCCTCATAGTATACCACACTCTGCACAATCCCATGAATCGGATTTAACAAATTTGGATCTTGGCACAATGACAACAGGGTGTTGATCTTGGAGTCCAACAAATTGTGCCTAAAAAAGAAAAAGTCAACAGAGGAACATTTTAAAGGAAAATTAAATGAAAATATATACTGGAAAACATATTATATATTCCCCCAGAACAATGTGATAAAAAGGAAGGGAGACGAGTGCTTTTTACTTTCTGGTGCTTTTCCAAATTTTCTGTAGTGAATGTGTATTTGCTTTTTTGGTTTGTCTCTCTGTTTTGTTTTTTTTTTTTGTCATGAGGGGAAAATACGGTAAAAACAACCAACTAGTACTGTCATATAACCATGTTTAACTACACGGTGACTGCTCAGGACAAGATTGGCTTCATTCAGCCACTCAGTGTGCTTTGAGACCATCTCTTTCTGCTGACTGCTCATATGCACCCAGGGAGTTAAAACTAAAGTTAATATCAATCAGTGTTTAATCAATGCTGAATCAGATCGAATAAGGAAAGCAAAATTAGTCTAGAGGGGGTGGAATATATGATCCAATTATTATTTCTAACCTGGTTACACTCCATTAATAAAAATAACCAAGAGCCAACAATATAAAATTATGAGATTTTTAAATGAGATGAAACAAAAATAAGGAAATCATGACACTACATAGAAAGACTAGATCAGGAATAGAATTTCCCAAGTTCCTTTGGGTTATTTAGATTTGAACACTTTGAGGATAATGTGACCTTAGCCCTTAAAAGGAAAGAAAATTCCTTTCCTAAGTAGGAGGTCAACTTCGTTTTCACTCGGCTGTGGACAAATATGAATGCCCTGCTGAAAAAGAAACCAAAATTGGTATGCTGACTTGACTACAGCAGTCTAATGGTTTGCTCCTAAGTGAGGAAACGAACAATGCTCAACATGATGAACCAATTAAGAAAATCAACAAGAAAAAAAATGCTTTTCCTAATGGGCCAAAACTAGTCTAGCCCATTAAACCCACTGTCTCCAAGCTAAAATCACTCTCACACTACCTCATGTTCCACTCTCCACAATCAGTGAACATCACTGGATGATACTTTTCCTAAGCTTTTATAAAACATTTGACCTCAAAACACATACAAAAGTTCAACACAAAAGGGGATACTTACACAACAGGAAAAACTTTGGGGAAAACAACACTGGCTTCTGCTAAGTATTCATAAAGAATTCGTTGATCAAACTCATCCGTGGTGTATTTCACCAGTGTAGCCTGCCAAAATGCAAAAAAGTAAACCAAAAAATTTTATTGGGTGGCTGGATTGTTATCTGTTTTGGTGAGAGGCAGAAGTTGGCCTTCCTTTTGTGTTTTTAATATTTAAGGGCCTCCTATGAGTAGACTGGAATGAAAGCTTGAGGGAAAAACCTTACCAGAACAGTAAGCAGCAATGCCTGGATCTTCGGGTCAGTAAGTACTTCTTCATCCAAGAGAACATTTGATTCAGACACTGAAACTTTACGTAAATGTGGGTGCTGTTGTGATGAGGAAATCCTCTGAGTTTCTGCAGTAAAATAAGGATTAACACGATCAGCTGTATTAATCAAATATACACAACTAGATACCACTTCACCTAAAATATTTTAATGTTACTTCTAAAATTCAATAGCTTTTTAGTAGACACTTAAAATATCAACATAAACGTCATACAGAATTACTATTCACCTATACAAAAGTTCTGGCTAGCTGTTTACAATGCTGTATATCACATATATGATGACTTTTTACACAGGTTTCAGGATAACTGTCATTTTAAGATCTGTATAGCTTATCTTTTGAAAAACAGCAAATGTTTCTATATTTCATCCTAAAGATTCTAAGAAATGGCTGGCAAGCACATATGGCTTTAACATACTCTCCCACCTTGGTTTCAATTTTCGAGATGAATTATTAACTTTGTTCTCACCCATTTCATAATCAGTTTCTGCTACTCTCCTCATTTTGGGGGGTGTTGTGATCCCTGATTCCACTTCTTGCCTTTTAGGAGCCTTCGTGTCTGATATCAAGTGATCAAAACTTTTCCTTGTTCCTATAAACAAAAGTTACAGAATATGGAAGTTCATTAACCACAGTGTCTGTGAATAGGAACATACTAAAAAGAAAATGTTTGGACATAAAGTGTTTAAGTTTTCACTTCAGGACTCAAAGAAAGCTCAAACATATCCCTGGGGCAGAGTTTCTCTCCTTTATTCTCCCCTTCTCAAGGAATTTTGGCCACACAGCTTTCTGTTTCAGTACAGAATGTACCTTATTGGTCCAAATTATACTGAGATTACATTCACTACACTGGAGGTAAACCAAATTCCGCCAACTAGCACGGTATTTGATAATAAATACACGGGCATGTGCTCCTCAGTAGCAAAGATCAACTATGTGTGAACAGCCATTTTTCAACTTAAGAAATTCTGCTGGTGCCAAGAAACAGTTATTAATGTATGAAGAATTTCCAAACACAGGCAAGATCAAAGTTTGATTTTAATTCTTCAAGCTTGGGAAAAAAGATTTGCATGCCTGAAAGTACGAAATGATAGACACACTGGGAGATGCTTCAAGAATAGCAAGTAGTACCCTTTCCCATTTCGCTTTGCGTTTCTCTAATCTTGCATTACACTAATGTTAAATACCTTTCTCTTATTTAAAATAAAAGGACTGAAATCGGATTATTTAAAACTTGCACTAAGTCTTGTCCATTCTACTTCAGAAATCTATCCCAAAGTTGACTCCTCTTCTCCATTCTCCCACTGCTCCTGCCTCAGTGCAGGCCTACACCATTTTTTGTTTGGACTGCCGTACCAATCTCTTAAACGGTCCCCTTGCCAGAAGCCTCTTCCCATCTCTTCACATCCTAGCTGGAAAAACTGTCCTGAAGACAAAATTTGGTCATGTCCCTTTCTCTACTTAAACATCCCTGCTGACTACACGATAAGGCTAAATCTCTTAACATGGCACACAACATCTCCCACAATCTAGTCCCAATCCCCTCTAGCCTCACTTCCTACCTAACTGCCTTTCCTGACTTTGCTTTATTCATGTTACTCCCGCTCTGCTGAATGCATGCCTGCCTTATCCTGTGTCTACCCGGCAAGCATGTATCACACCTTCAAGACCCACTCCAAATGTTACCTCCTCTCTGCAGCTTTCCTAATTTCCCCAGATCCTCAGTTTCCCCTCATCAAGACATGATACTTTAATGGCACCTGGGGATGCTGTTGCCATTGGCTGATTACATATCTTAGCTACCAAACTATGAGCTCTTCAGGGCAGAGACCTAGGACATGGTTGAATGAATTCAATACTGTATTTTCTCTGAAGTTAACTTTTCATTTACAACTTCCTTGGCATGAAAATCCAGAATTATAAAACACAAAGTAACCAGGAAACTCCTAGAAGATTATTTATGGCAAACTATAAACAGAAAGTAACTCAAACAAAAGGTAATAAGCCTATGTGACTAGAAACAGCGATTGACATTTGTGGTTTCAATTTTTTTCATGGTTTACTGGCAGTTTATTGATTTCACACTTCATTGTTTGTTCACTAATTTCCTTATGAACGCAAACATTTTCCCAATACCTAAAGATACTTAAAAATATGTTTGCATGGATAACTGACACCCATGGAGCCATTCATAGTGTTGGTCACTGAAATATGGATCCCAACGTATTCCAGTAACAGTGAAAACTTCAGCCAAAGTTGTGCAAGAGCACCTGTGCCCTTCCTCTGTGGTGAGGTAGGATCAGTGGGCTCTCTCATTATTTGCTTTCAGTTTTTGAAAAGGGAAAGGGTCTTACAGCAATTCAGGTGGACTTCTCTTTGACAAACATTGATGTAACTGAGCAATCTTAACTTTCAAGAATCATTTCTTCTTATAGTAATAAAAAAATATAGTAATCAACAGGGCCGGCCCAGTAGCGCAGTGGTTAAGTTCACGCTCTCTGCTTCGGCAGCCTGGGGTTCGCCAGTTCGGATCCCAGGTGCAGACCTATGCACTGCTTATCAAGCCATGCTGTGGCAAGTGTCCCAATATAAAATGGAGGAAGATGGGCACGGACGTTGGCTCAGGGCCAATCTTCCTCAGCAAAAAGAGGAGGATTGGTGACACATTAGTTCAGGGCTTATCTTCCTCTGAAAAAATATATATATGTAGTAATCAAAAAATCTTACCTCTTCGTCTTTTTAAAGAAAAGATGGCAAATAGTACTATTACAGCTTCAGACCACATTGACATACTCTGCTCTCAGATGATAATTTCTGGAAGTACTTTGTCAAAGGCGTGCATCTGAGCGCAGCAAGACTCTTCCTTTCCTGCGAGTACCTAAAGTCGCTACTATTCCTGCCTCCCTGCTGCCCGGTCAAGGCAGCACAAAGCACGGAGCGCCATGGCATGCAGTCTGAGAGTGGGGACAAATCTGTTTCCAGACCCCATTCTCATTACTCTGTCTCAACTGATACGGCTTAACTGATGTACTAAACTCTCTCATAATCGGCATCAAAAGCTCTGCTACATCAAAACCAGGAAATTTTGATAATCTTGAACCGCTTCAAATAATTTTCCAAGAGTGAAAGTATCTGATCAGTTTTTTAAATAATTCTAAAAAATCCTACATAATTTAGATAAACTAACCCAGCAACTTCTTAGTGTTGGCCTGAGAAGGCTGCCCCATGTCCAAGCTCATGGATTTCCTGGCTCGGGGGCTGGTCTGGCCCACGGTTGGATAGGTGGCTGCAAGGTACCCTTCCGAGCCTTTGGGAGAGGACCATGGCTGACTCTCCTTTAGTGTCCTGAGAGATTTAAACAATTGAGAAGAATTAATTAACATGGTGACAAATACAACCATTGTTTGCCCCTCCCAATTGGCTGTTCTATAGTAATCAATTAATTTTAAAACTGCACTCTAAAGGGCTTTAGGATACAAATTCTTAATGTATGCCCAGAAAGCATCCACTTTCTTGCCATAATATCTTATACATAGCAGGTACTTAGCGGACGCTCAACAGAATTGCACTGCATTTATTTTTTAATCAGGGAGAATCAAGTCTAAATAGGCAATTGTATTTTTGGTTTAAAAACCAAGAAAATCAACCTTAATTTATACTTTGACAGGGGAACACAGGCAAACTCACTTCCTCTTTTCCACTACAAAAGGGCATATCTCAAAGAAATATAATCATAGGAATGACTGAAGAATAAGACTATTGAAAATCAAGTATGCCTGGAAAGCTTTTGCATACATTGTTAAAATCTCAGTGGTAAATTTTTTAGGGCTTTTTATTAAAACGTGGGATGTTGATAAACTAAATGATATAAGCTCCACAAGTATAAAATTATACTCCTATGTTTAACACTGTACTTAAAACTTGACACTTTTAATTGAAAATATAAAAAATTTACAAATGATGCCACTTTCATGTAATTTCTCCATGTTATAGTGAAAAATATACTACCCCAAACCATGCACAATAGGGGACATAATTTGATTATATCATTTAAATCTGTAATAGATAAAACTTTTTAATAACTTTAGTATGATATGTAAATACAATGAATGTCCTGGCATATGCAACTTTTTACAAATCTGTATAACTTAGTATTCTATCGTTACGCATGTAATGTTGCTTATTTGTCACGTTAGTTTTTTCCTAGGCCCTTTCAGCAACCCAATACTTTCAAGATCATCTCTTTTCATTATTCAATTGGTTTGTTTAAAGGAGGCAATCTAATGTTAACATTAGCATAATTAGATTAGAAGAATAACTTTCCTACTATTATCCCACATAAAATACTGTACATTTATAAGTTTTGATTTAACTCTTCCTAGATTATCTCTAGATTCCATTCTATATTACCTTCTGATTATTCTGCTGCTTGCCTCCATTAGCATGGAAAATTGAAATCTGATTATAATTATGTAATTATGAGAGAAGTCCATTTACCTATAGCTGGGGTCGCCATGATGAATGGGATATGTATCCATAGGAATATTTTCCATTGAAATATCAGTAAGAAGAAGAGACTTTCTATGTTTTAGGCTACAGCGACTTCGAACCTCCTCAGATACTGTGAGTAAAGCTAAAAGAAAAAAGAAGGAAGGTTAAAAAATTGAACCAATCACAAATGTGACTTAAAACAGCTGTACATGTGAGTGTGAAGAGCCTAGAAATGTGAAGTTTAAGGCTACAGGACACTTAGGACACACTTGTTATCTTAAAGGGGTATGGTCTGTTTTAGAAGCCTGCACATAAACATGAATACACAAAGAAATTTAATAAGCACCTTATGTGTGTCAAGTGCTTTATGTACATTTGATCTCAACAAACACCACAAGTAGGCAGGGCAGGTACTCCAGGGTCTATTTCTCAGATAAGGAAAAATACTCAGGGATGTTCAATGATTTTTCCAAGGTCAAAAGATTCAACCAAAAAGGTTGCCACAAATTGAAGTCTGCTAAACTGGGAATCAGCGCTTTCCATCAAACAACTACGTTCGAGAACTGTATGATACATTAGTGCTAAGTGTTGCTGCGTGGAGAGACGCAAATCGGGAAAGAGTACATAGGGAAGGTTTAATGGAATGCTGGGGATAGGAAGACATTCCAGGTAAAACAAGACGATTAGCTTAAAACAGCCCATCCATTTGGAAAGGTAATAAAAAAATGAGGCTTATGAAATTTAGACAAAGAGGACAGAATCAGCAGGGCTGCTTAAGGGCCCAGGATGCTAGGCTAAGGCGTCCAGATTTTATGACAGACAACAGGGAACCACATAGTATCTTGAACCATAGGTGACAAAGGAAACACATTACAGATTCTAATGAAAATTCTTTTATACGGCAAAATGTTTTGGCAAAACTTTCAAAATTGTCACCACCACCAGAGGTCTGGACTGTGAACTGTTCACCTGCCGAGCAACCCGCTGAGGGACCTTGCGTGCCTGCGTCTGTGTGGCAGGCCTCAAACACAGACGTGGTACGATTAACTGTCTTTTTTGTGTTTTTACCTGCTAAGTAAGCCACGCTCTGCGTATTCACCTCAAATTTGTCACAATTTCTATGTTTGTTAACCAGAGTTAGTAGTGTATGCAAAATTCTGACTGTTCGTGCAACAATAGCAGGTGAAGGATGTCTGTACCCTGCAAAAAATAAAAACAAACAAGTTAATTCATCCTTTCAACAAGTATTTGTTGAGTTCTTTTTCTGTGAACTACATAGCAACTATGCAAGGAAAGGAAGAATGAGGCTAACTCTGCCTTCCGAGCACAGCCATTTGGGAAGGTAAAACATACACGAGTAGTTAATTACACACAGGATTAAGTCCTCAAAATGCGTAGAATAGAGTGATGCCCCTGGAACTCGAAGGAACCTCAGGGAGAGGAAAATTGGGAAAGATGGGGGTGTTTCAGATCTTCCATTCCCTAAAGTAGTGCAGGGATGTTTTTAAAAACCTATGTATCCGGAGTTCACCATAAAATATCTTTTGATAATAGGGTTCTACTGCTTAAAAATTTTTTTTAATTAAAGGAAAAAAACCCTAATGACATAGGAAGTATATACTCTCAGAGCCTAAAGAATAGGGTTGATTAGAGGGTAAGCTTGACCTTCGGACAGTTTCTAATTACTAATACTACTCCATTTTAAAATAGGGGATTTGAACACTGAAAAATCTGGCATTCTTTTAGAAATACAGAATAAGCAAGCACGTTTTCAGCCCAGTTGCAATCTCTCTTCTTGGTATCCTGTAGTAAGTGTACTATCTTTTGAGCAATCCTTATCCATTTTAGAGATTAAAGGTGCCAATATTTTTTGCAGAAATTTCATAATGTGGTGAAGTCAAAAGAAAACATTCACGGTGGTGGGTGTATGTATTTATATCAGCTAAAAACTGGGGGAACCTCCATAATCCCTCAAGCCTAAGAATCATTTAAATCGATACAAAGCTAGAGCTTGAGCCTCTAATTGTGGCCGAATCCAGTGCTGCTTAAGACCCATGACCCCAGGGGTCCTGACCCCAGGCCCTATTTTACACTGCTTTTGCCTCTGACTCACCACTACATGCTGTTCCTGTTAACTGCAGTCTCTGGCCATGGCTGCTCCATGTAAAGAGACCAAAGCTAACATGCAGTGAAGTCAGCCGTGAGGAGCAAAGCCAGATTAGGGAGTGAACGAGCTGGCTCTGATGAATAGCTGGAGACCACTGCTGTAAGCAATACAGAAATCTGGAAGCGTGAGGGTGGGGTACAGAGAGGTGAGGTTCTACAGTATGTAACGGGACTGCCGGACAACAATTAGAAACAAGCTGCAGAAAACCTATGATCAAATCTCTAAGATAACATTTTCTAACATAAGTTACTCAAATAACATTGATCTGTAGTCTATCTTATTCTGATAATCAGAAAGCTACTTCAGCAGTGTTAACTGATAATACAGCTATTGGAAAGTTCAGTACTTAGGAATTTTATAAAAATCAACTCTTTTGCTTTTTAAAGGAAATCTGATAAAGAGTGGAAATTAGGCTCTATTAAAGTACACATTGAACAAAACATAACTCAATAAGACATATATAGTTTGTGTTTAAAGTAAGACACATAAGCCAGATTATTTCAAGCAATCAACTATTTCAGTTCCTTCTGGCTTCCTAATACCATTTCAAACAAACACTCTGTCACAGGGCCTCTACCTTTTAAGAGGTGTCCAACCAGTGCAAAGTTAAAGTTAGAGTTGAAATTGAGTCCAACAAAATGATCCATTTGCTTGCAGTGCCATTCCAGAGGATTCCGAATTGCCATAAATACTTCCTCTGGACTCTGTTAAAGATAATCATGAGATGGTTGATGGGGTTCACACAGGAGCTTTCCTTAAAGGACCACTTATTGGTTTTTGATTGTGTTTAACAGCAATGACAAGATAAGTAATCCATTTAAGCTGAAAGAAATTATTTTCAGACAACTACAGAAAACCATAGAATATTTAAGGTACTACAAATAAATTAGTACAAGAGAGTCAAGCATATAAAGAAGAAGATGGTAGAAATGAAGTAGCTTTGATTTATAATGTAAAACAAGTGACTGTCAACGTACATCCTGGTAAGCTTTTTAAAATTATAATTATTATTGTTTTAAATAAGACCATCCGTTGAACTGTAGCTGGCATTTTATGTACTATGCTGACTGAAAATTCAAGAAAACAGAGTTCACACTTCCTCAGTGCCTGCAGTATACAATGTTAGATGCATTATTGTATTGAAACCCTACAGCAATCCTGTGTGGCACATATTAGCTCCATTTTATAATTTATCCATTCATTCATTTATTTATCCTTTTACTTATCAAATATATATTATGTGTTCTTGATGTGCCAGGCATGACTCTAGGCTCTGCAAACACATCAATGAACAAAACAGACAAAAACTACTCATCCTGCTGGATTTCACATTCTAGTGTGGGAAAAGAAGGAAATTGAAACTCAGAAACACTACGCAACTTGCCCAGGATAATTATGATTTTAACAGTGTTTCCTAAAGTGTGGTTTCAGAAATATCTGCTTTAAAGTCACCAAAGGTGCTTGGTTTAAAGGTGGAAAGTACTGGGTCCCATTTCAGAATCATGGGAGGTGGATAAGGCCCAGAATTCGCATTTTTTAAAAGAAGCCCAGTGATTCCCATAGGCACAGAGACTTTTGAAAGCAAACAACTGAAGGTGTTTAGGGTCATGTCTAGATTTCTAACTCAAAGAAAGAAAGAAAGGTATGAGTATATAAAATATATGCAGAGAGATGTTTAGAGCAGCATTGTTTATAACAGAAAAGAAGAAAAGACAGAAACAAACCAAATGTCCATTAATGGGCAAATCCTTGAATGAATTGTGGTTCGTGCATGTTGTAAAATGCTCTGCAGCCATGAGAAAGAATTTTATTTATATACTTAGAAAGATATTCGCTTTATATTGTTAAATAAAAACATAAGTGGCAGGATACTATAAAAAGTAGAATAACCTACTAACCTACTACACGTACAGTTTACATGTGTTCTTTAGCTTTACTGAAGTGTAACTGATGAATAAAATCGTAAGATATTTAAAGTATACAACGTCACGATTTCATATATGCATAGACTGGGAAAGGGTTCCGCTCAGTGAGTTAGCTAATGAACTCATCCGTCACCTTACATATTTACACACCTCCCTCCCTTTTTTTGGGTGAGAACATTTAAGTTTTACTCTCTCAGCGAATTTCAATTCTACACTACAGTGTTATCAACTCTAGTTACCATGTCATACATTAGATCCTCAGGCCTTATTCATCTTACATCCTGGTGACTTGACAAGCTTTATTATCTGTAATTCCTAGTATCCTGTGGCACTGGAGTCAATATTAGCTCCTGCTAAGGGGCTATTCTGGCAATGAAAATGCCAAGGCAGGTATACCTAGACAAACACTTCATTTACGAATAGTCTAATATTCATACAAATAGCCAATAGCCAGCTATCTCTCTGACCACCGTCGTCCCAAGACAACCCCAGAAAAGAGCAACGGGGATTAGGAAAGAGAGACTCTAGTCCCAGATCACATATACGAACACGGACAAATTACTTAACTTCTCTGTTCTTTTTCTATTTTGTAAAATGGAGGGCTGACTGATAAACTTCAAGGGAGCTTCTAGCTTTAAACTTTTGTTTCCACACTTCCCAGAGCCCCAGCTGTTCTGGGTGTACACTACATCTGGCAGGCTGAACCAATAATGTTTAGACCAAGTATCTTCACACTTAAAACCATGCTCCTGTTCTCTGTGTCTTTCTCCCCATAGCTCTGTTAATTTCACGTCAAGCAAATCTCTTCTTACATATACATATCTATCTTTAAAAAAACTTCCTCTCTTTTGGCCTAGACTCTTCCCATTTTTTTCCAAAGACAAAAGGAACATAATTTCCTACTCTTATACTCCCTCCTCTATATTCTGGGAACCAAAATCCAACCTCAGTCAAGGCTGATAAATGTTAAGAGGGATGCTAATGGTATGTTTTAAAGAGAGATTAGGCAAAACAAAAAACTAGTATAATTAAGATCCCAAAAGTTTCCTTTAGACTCTTCAAACCCCTTATCCGCTTCTAATTATACTATTTTTTCATTAAGTACCATTATTTAATAAAAATAAGCTTATTTTTAGATTATATTTTCATATGTGAAACGGGGGGGGGGGGGGGGAATGCTAACCTTTACCTTTGGGTTAGAAAATTACAAATAAAGCATCTGCAGGGCACAGAACAACATAGGGCCTAGCATGGGGGCTATTACTACTCCTCAATATTTTTTGTCCCTATTCTGTCTGCTAGTCTTGAATGAGTACTGTTTTCTGCTATTTTTATACAGAAAATATGCAGTAAAGTTTAAATAGTTTTTTATGAGCTGGTAAGGAACTATACTCACAATAAGATGCATATAAAAATTCATATTTAAATATGGACCTCTTCTGATTTTAAAAAAACAACAACAATAAAAGAGGCGGAGGAGTTCTAAATGTGCAGAATCTAGAAACACCAAGTGAAAGCTCGCGTACCTTGTCATTGAATATCCGGAGACTGTCTAAGGTGTGCAGGTTTTGCTCAAGAAGTGCGGTGCCTGCTGAATACAAGTTGACCTCATCGAGCTGCAGCACGGCCACAGCTACCCAAAAGAGGGCTTTGTGCAGAGGGGAGTCCTGACAAAGGAGACACACTCAAGGTTAGCAAGACGAACCACAAGAGAGTCTCTTTCAAAACTCACTGCAGTATAAAACGAAGCACGTTATCCCCCACATTACCCATGTTTTCTCTGTGGAGAAGGTGAATGTATGGGTAAGCTCTCCACCTATTCCATGTGGGTAACAAAGACACTATTAGCCAGGCTGAGAACCTTAGCATCTCCTTTTATTTCTCCCTGTCCTTTGATTCCAAAATCCAGTCACCAAGTTTCATTGATTCTTCCAAAGTAGTCTCTTTTGCATCTGCTTATTGCTAATGATACCATTCTATGCCAACTTTCTTTATTCTAAATGTAGATTCTTTTTACCTCCAGCTTCTCCCGCCTCCAATCCACTGTGCACACTACCCACAGAACGACCCTTCTAAGTCCGCTTTTGTCATATGACTGATCTGCTTGAAAACATATAGGTCCATTTCCAAACTCCTTTCTGAAGAATGCTGAATGTTAGATTAGCTCTATGCCATCTTTGTAACTTCCCTCTCACTACGCTCCTGAAAAGTTTCTCCATAACAACTAGAATGGTCTCTCTGTCACCCCTGTGTTGTCGCAGCATTCTTGTACATTCCTACTGCTGTATGTTCGCTGCTCAAGCCCTCCTCCCTTTCTCCACACTAAATCCTATGTGTCTCTTTAACTTTAGTTAGGCTCTACCCTTTCAACTTTCTTGTCACCCTTACCACCAGTGACATGCTGCTCTGAATTAAAAATAGTTATCTTGGGAACCTTATTTAGCAGTGTGGTACATGTGAAAATACACGGACTTTAGAGTCAGACAGCCTTGGATCAGAATCACGGTTCTGTCTTTTATTACCTATGTGACCTTGGGCAAGTTACCAGCCTTCTCAATCTCATTTTAACTTACAAGAGAACCACTTTGTACAATTTAGGATTACAATGTCTGCAGAACATATAACTCAATATCAGAACATACAGGTATTTATTTCTCTGTAACCTCTCTCAAGTCTGGCATGTCTTTGTACTCAATTTACAGAATTATACAACTTTACAGCTGGAAGATAATACTATGCCATCATCTAGTCTAGTTTACTCATTTTATCAGCATGGAAAATGATGTCCAAATATGTTAAATGACCTGCTCAAGGTCACACAAGTGAGATGAGCTCAGACCATCCTAAAACAGTGGCTGAATGATTTTATTCCTTTAAAATATCATCTTCATTTACCACCCAGACTCTTTTGATGATGAGGTATACTTCACCCAGCTTTACATCTCTCCACAGTAATGGTCATGGACTAAGACACTATGAACTTTTCTTACTTTGTTTATTATCTATCCACCCCAACTCCCACACTCACCCCAGAGTGTAAGCTCCATGAGGGCAGGGAATTTGACTGGCTTTGTTCAGTGCTATGTCTCTAGCACCTAAAACAGTACTTGGCACATAGAAGATGCTAAATTAATACTTACTGGATAAAAGAAGTAAGAATATATACCTATCTTTCCTTTACCACTGATGAGACAAAAAACTTACAAGCAGTTGAGAACATACTCCCCATCCTTTATAACTTCTTCTCAATTCATCTTATTTTCTAAACTCTTTGAAAGAAAATAAAATAACATTTAACACTGATACCCAAAATGAAAGCACTCATTTTCTATACAGTAATTACCTTATTAAGAAGTGGTTGTAATTTGGTTAGTGCTATTACTGTAGCTTCTATCAGAACTTGACTGTTGTAAGTATCAGGTCCTTTTAAGCAACTCTCAAGCGCCTTTTAGGGAAACAGAATTCTTTATTTTACTTTCATTGAAACAAAACATTAACTTCTAAACTGAATCTCAGAATCAGTTCAGGAACAATTCCTTATTTAATAAGTGCTAGAATTATTTCCAATGCTATGGTGATCGCGGTAGCTACCTCAAGGCGTATTTGGGTTCTTACTTTTTAATATATCTATAATATATTCTAATATAATTAGGCAGGCATTATTATAGGCATTACAAGTTATATAATTTTATATAAGGGTGTTACATATAGTTAAATGCTTTGAAAACTGATAATATATTAAGATTACCTTCTTAGCAAAAGAGACAATACTTATTTTCTTTTTAAGATAGCTTCTTTAGAGAAGGTTTCTTCACTTTAAAGAATTACAATAAAGAAAATAATCAAAACCCATTTATTAAAGTTTCAACAGGCAACATATCAGACATTTTATTAAACTCACGTTTAAATGTCCCTTAGAAAAATGCAAGATATGTTTTACAACTTGGGGACCACAAATATTTGGGGGGGGGGGAGGTACCTTGCTAAGAATGCGGATAATCTGCTTTATCTGCCCGTGAGACACTCGCTTACTAATGCAGCCAAAGACGACCAGAGCTCTCGGTTGCAGGGACGGGTTGTACTGGAATGCAAACCTGCCATTAAAAGACCCAATCAGTTTATGAAAGCCTGTATGTTTATACACACTGAATCATTAATTCAAATACTGATTACCCAGGAATAGCTATCTTTTCAACATTGCACATACTTTTACAACTTGAATTTATTTGGAACATACCTTTGAGCTAGTTCTGTCCACTGATCCAGCCACTTGCATGTTGGAATATCTCTCATACATGCCTAAAAAAAAGAGAACTCTGAATACATTTACATACAGAAATGTTTTTTGTAACGTCATTAAATGAGATGCATATTACCAATAAATACATTCCATGGGAGTGTTTTTATTTAAGCATTAAGTGCAAAACAGAATAAACCAATACTTCTTCTATATAGAACTAGTGGATTAAAAAAATGATCTTAGGGGGCCGGCCCGATGGTGCAGTGGTTAAGTTCGCACGTTCTGCTTCGGCAGCCCGGGGTTTGCCAGTTTGGATCCCAGGTGCGGACATGGCACCACTTGGCAAGCCATGCTGTGGCAGGTGTCCCACATAAAGTAGAGGAAGATGGGCATGGATGTTAGCTCAGGGCCAGTCTTCCTCAGCAACAAGAGGAGGATTGGCAGATGTTAGCTCAGGGCTAATCCTCCTCCAAAAAAAAAAACAACCTTAGTTTCTTATCATTTTGCCTTATATACCTCCATGATCTCCAACAAAGCTTCCGTGACTGTTTCCAAGGATGTCAAAGCAAAAGTCTCCCTCTCGTAGGAGCCAGGAGAGAACGACCTGTCCCGGTAACTGGAGCGGAAGGCAATCACAGCAGCTGACTTGACTTTGCTAATGCCAAACAGTAAGTAAAATTTGGGTAATGAGAACTCTGTCAAACTGAGTCTCAAAACTTGCTTGGTCTCCTCTGTAAAAGAAAAAGGGAGCAAGTTAATTTTTTAATTCTAAAGTGCCATGTTTCATTTTGAATTTAGAAAATTTGGATAGCATATCAAAATTACATAACCATGATCCCTAAACCGACCCTTGAGACACATTGTCTTGATGCTCACTGCTTTAACTCCATGTATCAACAAATTCGTGCTAGTAATGTAACACTGTCAACTGATGCTGAGTCCTTAGCTTATGTGATAACCACAAGAATGTATGACAAATACGCACAGAAAATCTTTGCTATAGCTTGATATAGAATGGAAGTAATTTATTCTTTTTCTCTTTAATAATATTTCATGTCATTACCAAAGGCTTAAATAAGCAGCTTGGTGTCAAGGCACCATAATCAATAAGATAATCCATGCCCATCAGCTGATAGAAAATGGAGACAGGAAGTGGTGAAACACAAATTATTTTCCTGGAACTTACCACTAAAATGAAGCTGTGAACAAGTGCACAGAGAGTGAATGATATTAATGACCAATCCATGTGTGGAAGCTCTAAGGGAGAGTGGCCCTGTGGCTACTAAGAAAGTCACAACGTGGAAGAGGTAGGGGAGATGAGCCGCCACGTCGAGGGAGTTGTTGAAGGACAACATCAGCATGTAGCGTGCTAGAATCGCAATATCATCCCACATAAGATGCTGTTCTAAAGTAGGAGTTGGAGATAAGCATGTCTTGTCAATTATTTTGCACATCCTTCCAATAACCTGTAAAGGAGGAGAATCTTAAAAAATGTGGGGGCTAAAAAAAGTTTTATCACAAAAAAATTTCAGCTTAACTTTAAAATGACTAATTGCAAAAAACCCCACAAAACCTCCGAATAAAAATAGATCACGCCATAGTCCAGAAGGCAAAGGAAAAGTGATTACCTTGCTAGAAACCAATTTCACATTTCCAGACGCCAGAGCTACAGCAGTATCTGCCATCACCTCGGCTTTTATTGATCCCAAGCCACCTGTTGCACTGGTTTTGATGAAACTGTCTAGCACAACATCAAGGAGATCTGTAATCTAATAGACGAGGAAAAAAATAACTTATGTTTTAGCCATTCTATCAACTTAATTTTTAATTTAAAAATACTTCACGGAGCAGCCCAATCAATATGAAAATACTATTTCACCTGAGGCCTCCAAAATACTACCTTTTATTTAGAGACCTGTCAGTAAATATAATTTATCATAAAATATCTACAAAAAGATAAGGATATTCACTTGATTCCTTCAGAGATTAAGAAACTAGTATTCAAAAATTTTAAATCTCTACATATATTATTTTCTTTGAGGACGATTAGCCCGAATAGCTGCTGCCCATCCTCCTCTTTTGGCTGAGACAGATTGGCCCTGAGCTAACATCCGTGCCCATCTTCCTCTACTTTATACGTGGGATGCCTGCCACAGCATGGCTTGATAAGTGGTACATAGGTCCACACCCGAGATCTGAACCGGTGAACCCATGGCTGCCAAAGCGGAATGTGCAAATTTAACCGCTGCGCCACCAGGCTGGCCCCTACAAATACTATTTTCATTCATTTGCAAACACCTCTGTTCTCTTCTAGGACAGTAATGTATGATAAACATAAAAGACAATTATTTAAAAATATACAAAATGGCATCAAGTACTGAGATGTTTTATAGAGCCATAACACTGGCTCCAAGGTCATTTAAACTCATTTGGAGGATTTGCAGCATTGTCTGAATAAGGGTATTGCTTCTGTAAGTGATTACTTTGAAGAAATGCTATGTGTCACTCTTGTCAGATAAAAAATAAAATGTTACCTTATATTCTATATTTTAATATTGGTGTTCTTATGCTAGAACTATAAATGAAGGCAAGTGTCTCAAGTAACGTCATCAAGAAACATTTACTGACACCTGCGGCATGTATGGAGGGCACTAGAATACATTATAAAACACTATTTACTAGAATCATCATCAGATTTTTACAGTTAAATTCTATATAATTATGCTATGGAGAAGAGTGCTTAAATAATTCGTTTTTCTCTGGCTCTGAGACAAGCATCAGACATTTATAGTTTCCAACCAGATCAAGAGTAGGTGGGTGTCTCACGCTTTTTGAAAGAGGGGACTGTCTCTTCTACAGCTATAGCCCTAGTGCCTTGCACAGTGCTTTGCACAATGTGAGTACCAGGTAGTATCTGCACCAAGGGAGTACCAGACAAATATTTGAGCAAACTCAATACCTGCCCAAGGCTCCCCCATATTTTTGCTTGAATAGATGGGTACATCTGTTTCTCATTTATGGTCATTGTTATCAGCTTATCAAGAATAGCAGTAACTCTCTGTCTTTTGGCATCATCATTGTGCTTACAAAAACGGACTAGATTTGACAGCCATGGAGTCATGTATTCCAAACAAAGGTGTTTCAGTTCAATACCTGGAGGAAAAATACACTATTAGCATAGATGGTCAATAAAATTAGATCAACAATTATTCTAAAATAAAGGATTGATTAAAAAAAAAAGGTAAAAGACCATTACCTGGAATCAGGCCTGGAGTAAAGAGACTTGGCAAGTGTTTTATTGAAGATAGAGGTGAAGAATGAAAATAAGCCTTGAAGAAAGTAATCTTAAAAGCCAGTAAGCCAATTTTCGAAAAGTTTTATCTTATTTTTCTCCCTCTTAATCATTTCTCTTCTAGTTAAAAATTTTACTCAGTTTTATTCCAATTGTAAAAGGAATACATGGTAATCATAGAAAGTTTGGTAAAAGGAAAACATCACCACAAAAATGAAACTGATACTAATGTATTGGTGTATCACCTTCTCTCTCTCTCAGGCTTTAAAATCTATGTGGAGACAATGCACATCTATGTGTGTTTATACACACATATAACTCACCCCAGTTCCAGTTTTTATATTCAATTCCTAAATACAGCTAAAAATTATTTTGGTATCTTGTGGTTTGGGGTGAAGACGAAGACTCAACTTAATTCATTTCTCAACTTCATTTCTTAAAATGATTTAATCTTCCCCCATCAGTTCGCGATGCTTCTTTATCAATCTCTCTCCCTCAGACCGACCTGACTGCTGATTCTTGAACACGTCTGTTTTAATTATTGTACTATTATAATGTGTACAGACAACTGTAATATCAAGTCTTAGTTTTCTTTCAATATTTTCTTAGCTGTTCTCATACATTCAAGTGAAATTTATAATCATTTTAAGTTCTACCTCATTCTTAATCCTCAAATCTTGTAGATATTTTGATGAGATTGCATTGAATTTGTAATTATCTAGGAAGAGTAGTTTGTCCAGGAACACAATTTGCCTGTCCATTCACTCAAATTTTAATTAATATTTCTCAATAAAGCTTTACACTTTTCTTGTTTTGTCAGTCTTACACATTTTATTTTTAGGGTTAGATTCCTAAATCTCTTTGTATAAAAAAATGTATACAGGGATCTGGTCTCAATGAATTGTGAAAGCTTTAAATTACATAATACAGAAAAATCAAGAAATAAGTTTCAATGCAGAAAAAAAAATTTTACGTATTGTGGAGAGAGAAAGGGAAGGGAAGAAAATGTCAGGAAATGAAGCGGGAGAAGAGCAATATTTATCCTGCTACAGGGTATGAAGATGGACAGATGTAAAGGGTAGATGTTAAATTTATGAGACTTATTAAAGCCAAGTCAGGAGCTGACTCTAGACCCTGTATTACGCGCCACTGCTTTCTCCACGCACTGAACAATTCAAAGTCAACTTGAAGAAAAGAGAAAATGACTGCTTCCCTAAAATCAAGGAGACAACGTGGATACTCTCTCATTTGGAATAACCTGCCAACAAGAGAAATGCTGAAGCTCATTAAACCGAAACACAGTGCAAAAAATACTTCGTAAGTGGTCCAAAGACATGTAAGGTATCAAAACCTGGCCACTCTTCTTTTTATTGCTAGAATTTTGGTGGAATTCTCAGTGCGGTCTACCAGGAAGTTCCTTCAGTTACAGATACCACAAATGAAAAATCAGAAGATGTAAAGAAGTAAAAATCTAATAAACTAAAGATTTCACCAGTAAATTCTGAAATGAAAGGGTTTTCTTTGAATCTTCTCAGAATCATCGTTAGTGTTAAAGAAAATTATCATTACTTACTAGATTTGCTAAATCCAGAAATACACTCTTCCAAAAATTCTAAGGTGAGGTGTGGCTCATTGGCTGCCAGTGTCTTACTAATAGAGACAATAAAGAGGGTGTTGTTGGCAGGGATACATAAACCTGACGTCTCTAGCAACTGGCCCTCGATTTTTAAATTAAAGGTACAAGTTAAGGCACACAGAAGATTATAGGCAGCTGACCTAGGAGAAAACACAAATGAAGTTGTTTTAAAAATTACTTTTTCTTATAATTCTAAAAATTTTTCATAACATACAACTTACAACTCAATTAGAAAGTATAATTAACTATTTTTAAATTTTTTTTTAAAGATTTTACTTTTTTCCTTTTTCTCCCCAAAGCCCCCCAGTACATAGTTGTATATTCTTCATTGTGGGTCCTTCTAGTTGTGGCATGTGGGATGCTGCCTCAGCGTGGCTTGATGAGCAGTGCCACGTCCGTGCCCAGGATTCGAACCAACGAAACACTGGGCCGCCTGCAGCGGAATGCGCGAACTTAACCACTCGGCCACGGGACCAGCCCCAACTATTTTTAAATTTTATGATCAGTTAGAGATAAGACATTATGATTCTATGGAAAACCCAAACACTCCTTGATCATTTAGAGATTTTTTTTTAAGATTTTATTTTTCCTTTTTCTCCCCAAAGCCTCCTGCTACATAGTTGTGTATTTTTTTTTTAGTTGGGGGTCCTTCTAGTTGTGGCATGTGGGACGCCACCTCAGCGTGGCTTGATGAGTGATGATTCGAAATCCTGGGCCGCCAAAGTGGAGCGCGTGAAGTTAACCACTCGGCCACGGGGCCAGCCCTAGAGATTTTTTTAAAGGGAGATTTTTGACATAACCAGAGGGACACTGTGAGGCTCCTAAGACAGGTGAGTATAAGGTTTTTCTAAATGACATTTTACTGGGATATGAAATATGAGATGTTTATAGTCCTAAGGTGGATCAACAGAAAGAAAGTCAGAATATGGCATATCACATTTTCAGTGAAGCCAAAACTCAAATTGTGGCTCCCCCTCCCGCTAGATCCAGTTATAACGGGGATCATAAGTAGAGAAATGAGATGGCCCCTCAACAAATTAGAATGTTAAAATCTTTAATCAGTATCTGCTGAATTTCTTTCTGGGTATCCTACAAGTTATACTACAAACTGGAGGTGAAAAAAAATTTTAATAAGGGCCAGCCCGGTGGTGTAGTAGTTGCGTGCTCTGCTTTGGTGGCCTGGGGTTCACGGGTTCAGATCCCAGGTGCAGACCTACACACTGCTCATGAAGCCATGCTGTGGTGGCGTCCCACATACAAAATAGAGGAAGAGTCACACAGATGTTAGCTCAGGGACAATCTTCCTCACCAAAAAAAAGAAAAAAGGAGAGAGAGATTTTAATATAATTAAGTCTCCCATTTTTCCTTCCATTATACATAACCACTGGAAAAAAATCCCCCCAAATCCATAATATATATCCAGGTTCCATTAGAACCAAAAATTCCCTTATAAATGTCTGAAAATATACTTAATTTAGGAGACAGCTCAAAAAACTCAGACTCAGTGTTTAAATTTTAATTTTTCTCCCCATCCAGCAAAACAAATGGTTTGACTGCTCAGTAAATTTCAGGTTTTCCTTACCTCTGAATTTTCCTCATGCTAATATTCTTATGCAACAATCACATAGGGGGAAAAATCCACTGAAATTTAAGTCTGCCTAAAGGCTTTTTTCTCTGGGATGACATGACATGCTTCAGCAAAAAGCAATGGCTGTCACCTTGCTTTATGCCACAAGAGAAGAATACAGGTTCATTCAAGCTAATAATTGTTAGGCATTCTCCTATGAGGAACTTTGAATTAGAAATTAAAAGTAGACTTATAGCTCCATTTCCCTAAATGAGACTATTACTATTACTGTTTCTAAGTTTATCCCTTTATCTCTTACTAACTCCTAGAAATTCTGAGTTACACTATTTTGACATTGACTTTTACTCTGTGTATTTCAACAGCTTTAAGAAAGAATCGAGGTTCCTCAAACTGTGGGTAGGTGTCAGAGACTCCTCTGAAATAATGAAAGCTAAACATATACAAAATTTTGTGTAAAATTTCTTGGAGTTCATGGATCCCATGAGGCCCATCTAGGTAAAGAAACCTTGTTGATTTTTTCCCCCCATTTTAAATAACGGAGAGTCTGGAATACTAAAAAGCCTACTTATAAAACCTGGGCTATATTATACCCTAGTGAAAATTTTCTGAAGCTAAGAATTTATATCCATAAAAATCTTGACAGTCCCAAGGTACCTGGGACAAAGAATTAACCTAACATGAAAAGAGGAGGGGGAAAAGAAGGAAGGGGTGCAAAGAGATGCTGGCAGAGAGAGAAATGGGGGGAGCTGGGAGGAAATAATATTTACTGAGCACAAACTATTTGCTAGATGTATACTATGCTACCACACATACTATTTATTAAACTTTTGTAGGTAGATAAAGAAGGCATTATTACCTTTATTTTAAAAATGAAGAAACTACAGCTCAGAGAACTTCAGTGCCTTGCCCAAGGTCATACACAGCACATCTAGATTTAAACCAAATCTACTGACTCCACAGGCCACGCTCTTTCCTCACTCATGTTCAGATTATTAAGCCTAAACAGAACCAATTATACTCTGCTCAGACGACACCTATATCTGTCTTTAGATTTCTCTCAGGAACTTTGTCAGAGTCACATCGGTGGAAAGTTCGACTTACGGACGGTAAGCCGTCCTCTGTCTGACAACAGTAACCTAATGCAACTGGGAGGAAACTTGATAGTGATACACTTCTGAGGACAGGAGGACTTCGAGGGGGAGAAACTTAATTCAGGAGTAGACTTCCTCCCAAAAAATAGTTTTTTCTTAAAAAAACCAAACTGCTACGTTGTCTGTTTCAGATTAAAGTTTCCTGCAGAAAGAACATATACTGGTTTGGTGTGAGTCACCCAATTTGGAATTCCTCAGTTCATGTGAATACCCCACAACTTGATGAGGTCATGCTGGTTAACCAACATAGCATACCTTCCAATTTACAATATTAAGGTAGAGGATGCTTTAAAAGCTTATTAAATGATTGTTTTAAAAGCAGCAAATCCTGAATAAAGTTGGAGCAAATTTTTTAACAACCTACCGTAAACTAGGGTCTGAACTGCCTAAATTAAGTAACGCGATATTGAGCAGTGTCCCAGGGACATCTTTTGGCCGGATCTTGGTGTGCTGGGGGATGGAGTCGGGCTGTGACAGCTCCCAGCGTGTCCGGATGTGAATGATGGACTGGACGATGGCTTCACACTCCTGGTGCATGAAGGTGAGCGGTGTGCCCTGGTTTGCAATGGTTAAGGTGAACTGGTTCTCATCCACCAGGCAGATCTCTTCAATTTCCGAAGCATAGTAGATATCGTTTAGAAAGACTGATTGCCCCAGGACTTTCGTTCGCTCTGCTGAGGTCACTTGAACAGCAGTAGAACCAACCTGGAAAGTGGTGGTGAGAGGGTGGAGTAGAGAAGAATTAAATTCCATTATGTAGAATTCTAAGAGGCTCCAAAAACCAACCCACCAAATAAACAAAATACCATGTTTGCCACTTAAGGAAGAGTTACCACTGTTATATATTCAAATGGGTTCAAGAGCTATTGTGATAAATGCTCTCAAAAGAGACTGAAAAACACTAGGGAAAAAAACCTTATTTTTGAAAAAGGTCAGGAATCCCAAAGACAATTATTGATTTGTATCCTGAAGGTTCATGTTCCTCACTCTGCAAAAAGCATGTAATAATCCGAAGAACTCTCAACAGGAAGTTTCCACCTTCCACGCATTCCTGTTGTCTGACTGATACATAAACTGGCCTCCCTACAACGCTCTCCCGCCTCCAATCCCCTCCAGACTGTAGTTAAGTGGACATGCTCATAGCTTCCGCAGGACCTCCACGAAGAGAGGGAGCTTGGTTTTCCTCCATCTGAACTGCTTTACATTTGATGCACTACTATGGGGCGCCCAGGGAGGTCAGCACAGGGCCTGGCCAGCCAAGAAAGGCAACGAGTCACTTACCCAACCCTCGTGAAACTTACTTTAATGGAAACCTTGGTGTCTTTGTGAGCCAGCTTGAGAGCATTGTGGAACACTTTCAGGTCCTCTTCTAAAGCCAAAGTGGCAGCGGGTAGTTTCTGTTGTTCGTGCTCTACGTGCTCAGCCAGCTTCCCAGGACAGTCTATGAAAATGAGCCTTTTGCTGCCTTTGAGGCCAGTGAGCAGCCGCTCGTGATACTTGGTGTACTCCCTGACCCAGGAGTTACAGTTATAGATATAGACTGCAGAGACATTGTCATAAGCAAAGCCAGGAAAAACAACAAACCACTTGGAGAGAAAGTCCGTTTTAAAGCGATTGCTAGGCCCGGTATGGGTAAGGTCCACTACAATTTCATATGGCTTTGCATAATATGGCTTTAGAGTCAGCAAGACATGGTAGATCAGCAAATCGCCATTGATTTGACCAGTTTTGAACCTAAGGAAGATGACAAAAAAAAAGGACACAGATTATTAACAGTTCTGAATACATGTACAGATGCTACTAATCTATTTTATTCCTTTATTTTCTGATTAGTTTTCTAAAGAAAACTAACTATAATATGAAACAATTATACAAAGTCTGGAGCCATTTCTTAAATCAGTTGTTCTTCAAACAATGAGAAGTAAGGCTGAAGAAAAATGGATGAGACGAATCTCCAGTTCAAAAACTTTGAGCAACAACAAGAAACTTGCCCACCCCAGTCAAGCAAGGAGGAAGGCAGCGGACATTGGTTGGCTGTCTCCAGTCCCACCGAACTTCCCAGGTGAACAGTTTGGGTGGGAATGACCCACCTGGAGCCCTAGAGTGAACTGAATGACTTTAGCCAATTCATCTAGCCCACCTCGACCAGACAGAACGGTTCAGCAATGACCACATGACTCACAGCAGCACAACGAGCCAAAGGGCTCAACTCAGAGACATGAGCTTCAACGGTTGGGAACGGAGACTGTTTCTTTCCCGATGTTTATACACAAGGGAACACACAGCCTGGGGAGTGGTTAGCTTGTATGGTGAGATATGAAGGAAGCGTCTGCCTAACAACTGAAGAAATGGAGCAAAGAAACAGAGAGAAACTAGGGCCCTGGTCTTTTCATTTAACGCCTAGATAAAGCCTCTCCTGAGATAAAATTTATCCTTGAACTATTCAGTTTTGTGAGCCAATCAATTCCATTTTTTGATTAAGCCATATTAGGTCATATGTTACTTATACTCAAAAGACTGCTAATCAATGTGAGTAGCCAAAGCGAAGACCCTTAGAAAGCCGTGAAGAACACAGTACTAGAATTTCAAATCACAACGACTTATATTAACTTTGGCCCAATGTTCCACACCTGATGACTCTGACAGTACTACAAAGTAGGCTAACACAAATATCCTCACCTCAGAGTTTTTAATCTTCTTGGGAGAAAATAAGATAAAAATATGACAAGTTAAATGATTACTAAATAAAAAAAATATTTCAAGATCAGAGAAAAGATACGAGGTAGTGTGTAATCACTTATCAAAGGAATTGCAGAGAAACTTCTATTAAGTTCAGAAGAGGGAGAGAGTAAGAGAAACTGGGTGTTCAGTGAAAGCTACGTAGAAGACGCAGCGGCTGAGGCAGGTAGGAGGAATATGAATTCAATAAGGGGAGGGATTAGCAGGCCTCACAGAGAGAGGGAAAGAGGAAAAGAAATAGGTAACTAGATGTGTTGGGGCCACAGTCAGCTAGTTGAGCTGGAATGGAGGATTCGTGTAGAGAAGTTTTAAGAGAGAAAGCTGGAAAAATACATAATAGCTAAATTGTGAAGTGGCCAAAACTGTTCAACTAAGGGGCTCAGGTTTTCTCCTGGGAGCTTGGTATTTCTTAGACTATGTGCTGCGGAGCACCAGCATCAGAATCAACTGTGGTGCTTGATGAAAACGCAGCTTCCTGGTCCCAGCCCAGAACTACTGCATACGAATCCATGCACTGGGGCCTGGCAATCGACAGTTTTTAAACAATCTCATCTGATATTTATGTGCACGAACATTTCTAAATCACTGCTGTAGGTATTAGGAAGTGTTTTTAAAGAAAGGGGTGATATGATCAAAGGAAGTGAGTCATACAAGATATATGAAGGAGTCAAGGCTGGTAAAAAAAAGATACTGTAGACTCTAGGTATGGCCTAATAAGGTTCTAAAATACTATAGTGACAGTAAAAAGGAAAGCGATTCAAGAATCTGAAGGAAGGACCCACACGATCCAAGGTCTGATCAGGGCTGAGGGAAAGGACTTAAATCACAAGGACCTGCTGTACGTCACACCTCTGAGATCACAAAGAACGTCGCTGTCATGAACAAACAAAGGCATTCTGAGAGGCAGCCACTTCTGAGGGAAAAATGAAGCTATTTTAGACACATTGCATATGAGGTGATGACAGGACACTAAACCACACAAAAGCATTTTCTGTCCCATATAATCTAAGTTTATTGGATATTTCTCCAATCATTGTTGCAGTTCCACAATTTGAGATGTCAGTTATGTATATCGCTGTTTCTTTTACCTGACCAATGCCCCAGGTCTCCAAACTCGCATTATCAAATCAGTCTGTGGTATACAAATAAAATTTCTAGAGAAGACTACTGCTGCAGGGAAATGCCATTTCATCTTCTTTTGGATGATGCTAATATATCATTCAAAAGCATATAGCAGGCATATACAATGAGCAAAAGGTCAAGGGCGTTGGGTAGAAACCCTCCCTGCCCTGGAGGCGGGGACTTGTTCCACAAAGCCTCCTGTCATGCCAGTGGCCAGCTAGACAAGCTGGAGTTTTTGTTTTTTGTTCCCTCTGACATGTGCTTTAGCTGCAGTGGAAAGGAAATGTGTCATCTGTGGTTTGGTTTTAAAAGTGGAAAGCTAGCTGTACATATCCTTTTTACGGCAGATTTACTTTTATGTTCATAGTCTCCAAGTCTATTTTGCTTTAAATTACTCAGAAGCTGTGCTTCAAGACAAGAAAAGAAGTGGCTTATTAAAATCAGGTTATAATCAGATTTTCACCAAGCATTTTGTAAGGTAGGTCATATATACAGCTTTTTTTATGCCTTTTCACTTATTACTTTGTACAGATTAGTGTTTGAGGAAGTGCTTTTATACAGAACCTAAGACTCCTACTAACAAACTAGAATCATAAGCAATTGAAAATGTATGCTGTTTTTTTCTGTCCTATTAAGAATTTTACGTAAGTTAGAAATGGAAAGATTTACCATCAACACAGAGTTTTAAATCAGGATTAGGAAGGATCTGAGTTTAGACTCCACAGTGAATTGAAAAGTGTTATTTGCTATCAAAAAAAGTTTAAAAAATAAATTTCGTGTTACTAATGCTTGGCACTATAAATTTAATGAAAATGACCAGAGGCAAAGAAAACTTTTGATAACATAACCTGGCCTCCATGGCATAAATTAGGGATGTAGAGACAGTCCTCTATTCTCAGGCATTTGTAAGCGTAAGAGAAAGTCTCATTTTGTTAACAGTTTGTTTATTTGGGGACGACAGTACATCTGGCTGAAGACAATCGACAGCGGGCCTATTATCTATCCCGTGGAAAGCGCGGTTAAAATGTGTGTGAATACCATCATGTATACGACATTGTTAATGAACTAATGTGACAAGAATAACGAACTTTAAATCATTTTACCATCTAATGCAAAAGTCCAGTCTAGTACAAAAGGATGGAAATCACCTGCTAACTCAATTTAAAGTATTTCTCTTTGTGAAAGAATCATAAAGGACCCAAGGATTTGAGTCATCCAACTTAAATGAAGCTGAACAGGATTATATAGGAGTCAGTGCATAATATCTTTAACCCGAAAAGTAATCTTAATTCTCGAATACATAGTAAAGGTTTTTTCCTTCCCACTATTAATTGGAAATATTACTTCACAGGTTAGTTTCCAGTTAGCATTGTTTGCTACTTTTGTTTGTATAACATCACATTTGTTATTCTCAATTTCTGTATATCAATAGTATACAAATATTATCCCATGACATATAACAATTATTTCTTATAAAACCTTGAACCTCAAAAAGCATGATTAGCAGTAGCATCTGTGCCACTTGAGAGTGGGTTAGAAATGCAGAATCTCGGGTCCCCATGAACCCACGGAATCAAAATTTGCATAAAAAAAAGACTCCCATGCACATTCAAGTTTGAGAAGAATTCTATAAAATAAATAAGGTTCTTAAACAGGCAATTTCATTTAGTAAATCTCAGGAGAATAATTAGTTTTGACTCTAGTTCCCTCAAATAAATGCTAACAATAAAATGCTCTTACAAAAGCAGCTCAAACTGAAATATTATGATAAAGAGACAGCTCAATAGTGGTGATAAATCTTTCCTGCTGGTTTACCAGTACCCGGAACAGATATGCCAGTTCTATTTAAATCTCGAATCATATGTTGGATAATGAGAATTAGGAACAGACTTATCCCTTTTTGTACTGGCTTCCAGGAAGCTCAGAGCCAAAACTGAAATTCAACTTCTTCATTTCTATGTTGAGACTCTTACAGTCTGCCTGGACTTCCCACTTCAGAATAAATCCCCATGATCCTGATCGTCTATTTCTTTCTACTTTTATAGTATAATTTATTTAAAAAATTATGTCAAAATAATCATAGAAAAAAATGGTAGGCATAAATGATGATGAAAAAAGGCTAACTTTTGTTGAGCTTTCGAGATCATTCAGAAGAAATTTGCCTCTTTTTCTTTGTAATGCCAAATTTTTAGGTAGAGAAACTGGCATGCCTTTGCTTTTAAAGAGCCACAATAATTTGGGGAATACAGAGGTCAAAAGAGAGAACCACCACCATAAAATTGCTTTCACAAGTACTGGGAATATATTTCTAAGCACCAGCTTTATTCTAAGCTTCAAGATAAACACCCGAGAAGAAAAAAGAACACCTTGGATTCCTACTTGCAGTCCATTTTCTCTAGGTTGCTACCACACTTCCCCTTTCCCTGACCAAAAAAAAAAAAATCCGTTTGCATTTTCCTTTCATACATGAAGCAAAATGCTCAAGGCTACATTTCTCCTTTACTATAAAGACTTGGTGACACATTTGTTAGAGGGTGGGGAGTTTCTGAAAAAAAGATCCTTAAATGGTCAGGCGAAAAAAAGGAGGAATCAAAAAAGTAAAAGCAGAAGCATCTGACTCAAAGCTGAAGTGCAGCACACTTAAGAGGGAGGGAGCTAAATGAAACTACGGTGTTCGGTTCTCAGTGATTAACAGTGATCTGTACAGCTAACTTCTAGCACTTAAAAGAGTAATAGAAATTAAATTGTTTCTTTATATGTAGCCTAACAGAAAAACCAATTAATTGAGAAGGAATGAAAAGAGGAGAGCAAATGTTAGGCATGAGCTTGTAGCTTCCCTGTAACATATGAGCTGTCCATCTTTTAACTACAATTACCAAAACTAGGAACCATTACTCTTTCATAAACTAACAAATTGTACTGCTATCTCAACAGATTACCATTATACCCACGGACATGGAACACATTGGATATTACCTACATCTTGCCTTTCTGATGACAATAGTTTTCTCTTTGCCTTCTGGAACAAAAGCAAACTATACCCTTCTGTGGGCTAACAATACTACTGTCTGGGATTCAGATATTCACAGAAACAAAAATGAAAACATTAATATAAACCCTGCAACTCCTGAAGTAGATAAAAAAGATAACTCTACAAGCATGCCTGAAATAGCAACATCAGCTCACATTGTACCCTTAACTCCTAAATCTCAACCGGAGCTTTATATACCTTCTGTTGTCAGGAACAGTTCTCCAACAGTACAGAGCATTGAAAACACAAGCAAGAGTCACAGTGAAATTTTCAAAAAAGATGTCTGTGAGGAAAACTACAACAAAATCGCTATGCTAGTTTGTGTAATTATAATTGCAGTGCTTTTTCTTATCTGTACCCTTCTATTTCTATCAACTGTGGTTCTGGCAAACAAAGTCTCATCTCTCAGACGATCAAAACAAGCAGGCAAACGTCAGCCTAGAAGCAACGGCGATTTTCTGGCAAGCAGTGGTCTATGGCCTGCTGACTCAGATACTTGGAAAAGAGCAAAACAGCTCACAGGGCCCAACCTAATGATGCAACCTACTGGAGCACTCACAGCTACAATGGAAAGAAAAGATGAAGAAAGAACTGAAAAACTCACTAACTGATGCTTTAGTGAAGAAAAATGCAAAGTGGCTATGAGAAAGTTTAGAGTAAAAATGAAGTCAGTTTGATATTTAATGCCAACAGGTTGGTCTGATGGTCTGAAATCTGATGGGCAGGCCTTGCGATTTAAAATGAAGCAGGTGAGAAGGGGAGAAGCATGCCTGCTTACTTAATGACTGAAACTGTGCACTTTTGTTCTGACACTGAATATCTTAAAGAGCAAATAATAAAACAACACAGCATCTGGGGAAGGTTTTGAAGATGACTTGAAGGAACTGACTAATAGAAAGGGTCAATTAAATAAATATTTCCTGTTCCATAATAGTAGTTAGATGATCTTTGTTTGAATGTAATTAAATTTTGAAAAGTTTTAGCATGTCCTTAGAGGCAAGTATATGCTTCAACACCTAACAGAAGTAAAAATTCTAATGCATAGAGATGAACTGTATAGTTTAATGGTACCTTCTTTGCTGAATGTGACAGAATCCATACCAGCTCATGTATCAACACAGCTAATTTTAAGCAGGATGTTTTCATCTTTACATATGGCACATATAAAAAGGTGCTTTTCTGTTATAAATATTTAATTAAAACTTTTAATTTTGTATAATAAATTAAAACACATAGAATAAAACTGACTACGTATATTTGCATTCACTTGATTTTCTTATAGAATATACTGTTAAAGATCAGTAAGAAACAGAGCACAACTAAAACAGACGAGATTTATAGCCACAACAGAAGTCTAAGCATAAATGTAAAGCCTATCTTACTGTTTATGTGTAACATACCTCTATTCTATAAATACTGCTTATTGGATTATTTATAGCAAAAATCTAAAGGTTGATTAATTTTTGGACTTCAAGAATGCCAAGTGGCCTAATAAATGATCAATTTTATTTTTTTTACTATCCAATCTGACAAGAACAAAGGAAAGGGGTGGGGGGTGTGTGTGTGTGCGTGCGTGTGTGTGTGTGTGTGTTACAATCTGGAAAACAGGATACTTCAGGTAACTGTTTAACCTTCAAAGAAACTGGGTTCAGGTGAAGTAATGACATATTTAAGTCAAGACTTGCATCTTCAATTAAATACATTACGGAAGTTGGCTGAGAGACTTTCCAACTATCTATTGAAATTGACACAGGATATCCTAGTTAAAGACCAGGCCATATTTAAAAATCTCATCCTTTATTGAGAACTTATTTTCGGCAATATGCTAGTCATTTAAGAACAGAATTTCACATGTTTTTTCCAAGTATGACCACAATCTTACTCTCCCTTCCAGGTTGGAAATTCTCTTCCTGGCTACGTATCAGAATCACTGGAAAAGTTTTTAAAACTCACCAATGCCTAATTCCCACCCTTTTCCTTCTGATTCAATTGGAAAGGAGTGAGCTCCAGGCATTGCTAATTTTTGCGTAATTCCCTAGGTGATACTGCTCTTGGTAATCAAATTCACCTCTTACAAGTTCCATGTCTCCAAAGATCTAGGTTACTTCTTAAAATGAGAGGGAAAAATAAACTATTGATTTTATTATCAACTTACTAAAAAAAATCTATCCCCTAAACAATAAATCATAACCATATTATACCAGATAAAGCTAAATGTCAAAGTAAAAATGAAAGCAGGAGAATACTCATGCCAACCACGATGATCAGCTTATCTTCTGAGGGGTAAAAAGGACCAGATTGGAAACGAAACTGGGCAGAGCTCCCATTTTGGCAAATTAAGAGTTTGAGATTGTGTACTAGAACGAATAGTAATGACACAAAGCACTCCTTGAATCAAGGGTTACACATAAATACTTGTCACGGGAAATGAAAACAAATTAGTGTCTTTTTAAAAATAAGAAATTAACTAGGCAACTACTTTCATATTCAACATACAGGTCAGACATTTTCTCTCAAACCGGAAAGCAGGAATATTGAAAATTCATCACTCACTACTTGGCTACTTAACGTGCACTCTCAGAATGACACCTTCCAATGACAGCTCATGAACAAACAGTGGGGCCTTTCCAAACTGGACAAGTGTTTAAAGATGACAGGTTAAGATATGCTTTTCTGGGTTCAAATTTTAAGTTACTTTTGAACAAAGACAATTTTTTTTTCTACCCCAGGGTATTTTGGTCCACATGCTTAATTTGGGGATTTTAAAACAGTGAATCAAAAGTTTACAGCATTTTGATTATATTCTGCTTTATAGTAGGACCTCTTAAAAAAACACACACCTATTCTTTTTGTATCGAGTTACAATATCTTGAAGCTAAGATCTAGGTCTTAATAATTTGTGTTCCAAAAAAAAAAAAAAGCAAAAAAACAAAAATGGGGCCGCCCTGTGGCCGAGTGGTTAAGTTCTCATGCTCTGCTTCCATTGGCCCAGGGTTCGGCTCCTGGGCAAGGACATGGCACCGCTCGTTAGGCCATGCTGAGGCGGCATCCCACATGCCACAACTAGAAGGACCCGCAACTAAAATATACAACTATGTACGGGGGGGCTTTGGGGAGGAGAAAAAAAAAATAATTTGTGTTCCCCTGCAGTGACCAAGGGGAAGCAGGGCATGGTTTAATACTTACTGTATCTACTATAACAGGTACTATGCTAGGCACTTTACATTTATTTAATCCCATAATAAACTTATAAATTAGGAATTATGATCTCCATTTTTCAGATAAAGAGAGAGGAGACTTGCCCAAAGAAATTTTTATTCAGATTGACTGACACTCTTTTCAATATACTTTGCTTACTAGTTAACTTATTTAAAAAATGATTCCCAATTTATTTACTTTCCACTGAGAAGTATCTACTTTGTAGGTAATCAAAGAGTTGTTGACTTGAACTCACAAATCACTTAGTAAAGTATTTGGTCAAAAAAATCTAATTATACTTTTACCTGGGCTTTGCCTAAATTATATATGAGGAAATAACATTAACACTTATTGGTTACCTACTGCGTGTCGGGCATTTATATATGTTATATCATCTTATTTAATCCTCACAACAACTCAATAAGAGAAATATACTTGCAGAGGAGGAAATGGTGACTCAGAAATGTAGCCACTTGCCTAAGGTGATATAAGTAAACAGAACACATCATTCACTTCTTACGAAAAGAAATCTCACTATGGGTAATAACCCAACTGGCAGTTCTTCCTCAGAAGATATAATTTTCTCTCCAAGACTCTATTCTAAATATTTAAATTATATAACCACATTACTAGAAAGTCTCAAATGTTTACTTACAAGTATTAATTAAAAGCACTTAAATCATACAGCTCCAAATTGTGTTTCAAAATAAGTTCTGCTAAAGAAGTACATTTCTTAGCTATTTTGTGGCTTATTGCACTTCCGGAAGCAACTATTGATCAACTTCCTCTTTTTCTACAGCAACCATTTCAGTTTGCTAAAGACCATTTTTAATCTGAACTGAACCACCCCTTTTGCTTCTTAGCCAAATAACCAAAATGGCCAGTTAGAACAAGAATTTAGCATCCTGCAAAAGAAGTTAACAGCTGAGGTAAGACAATTTTCGCACAGGCAATCTGATTTGATCTTTGCTTTATATAAAATTTATTTTAACTTAAATTCTGATAGTCTAAAGATGTCTCTAACAGGTTTTGTTGCATGGAATTAAAAAACATTCAGTGTTGAGCTTGACTTGGAGAAAAATTTTCACCTAAGTTTGTATAATATAAGACCTTTTAAGTTTATTCAATCACAGTGTTTGTTAACCTTCGTTTTGTAATTAAAAAGAAACTACAGCCATGGCAGATAAAGCTAAGGGTTAGAATAAAACTAGAATCCATGGGATATGACTGAATTTACAACTCCAAAATATCGATTGTTAAAAATTCTGATTTGCTTTCTACAAAATTTTCCTGTACAAAACATAATCTATAGATTGAAATTATTTTTATTTTTAAATCCCCTTTAGTTTCCATAATAAGAATGGTCACCTTTACCTTCACTTAATTTAAAAAGAAATCAAAGAAGATTAGATGAGGTATTCAATTATCATTATTGTATATGCTTTATTTTTTACACAACAGAATTTTAAATTTAATAATGATGACATGAAAATATTATTGCTCATTTTTAAAGCTAAGACAAAACTGTTATGATAAAACGTATGTACATATATTCATATCATCCACATATTTATGTGACATATTGTCGAGCCTTCAGTAAACAGTACAAAATAGATATGGGAAAAAACACTCACAGAATAAACAACAAAAAATTGCATAAAAGATGCATACTCTATGAGTAAACTGGGCAATTACAAAGCAAATATCCTCCAAAATAAAAGCTGCAAAGAGTTTACATAGACTTCTAATACCACAGAACGATGAATTCATAGTGGGTGATATCCTATTTCAACATTTCATAAATACTTATGATTTTCCCTTAAAGAAGTCCACTTTAAATTTCCTCTAAGTAACTATTACAGAAGCTAGAAAATGAAGATTTCTATCTCTTTTTTAGACAAGCCTTGTCTATATATTTTTAAAGAGTCAGTCCTATAGTACCTGTTTTTTTCCACTAATTCCTACACAATTCCACTTAGAAGGAAATTATAAACTCTGAATAAGTTTGAATTTGTTAAATATAAATCTGATGCCTTTTAATGTCTGATCTTTCAAAGTCACCTCAAATATGACAGCTCATAGGCTAACCATTCAAAAGCCCCTCACTGTTTTCGTAGAATCCCAGGACTAAGATGGTTTTCTGCTAGTTCTTTTCCTACCTTTTATGAAGGACTACCTCCAAAAGTTACTAACATATCTGTTCTCAGAGGGCTTACATCTCTTCCTTCAGAAAGCATTCCTATTTCATAATTAAGGCAGTGTGGCCTATATAGTGACAAGTAATAGAAAGAAAGGGCTGCGGTGCAAGATTACCATGATTTCTGTATTAGTGCCACTATTTAGAGCTGTGATGCTCTGGCAAGTTTCCCAACTTCTCTGTGCCTCAGTTTCCTTATCTGTACAAAGAAGACAACACCACCCTGCTCATTAAAATAGGATAAAGCCTAGCATTTGGTGGGTACTTAGCTAAATTGATAAAAGATGGTAATCAAATACTTCCTATCATAGCTCAAAGTTAATTTCTCTTTCTGCTCTTCCTCAAGATATAGAATTGCTGTTTTCTTCCTTTTATGGTTTCATGACTTCACTAGTTGGAGATATACTACTACTAAATTTTAACCTGTTATATCTGTATTGTAACTTATTATATCAAAGTAACTGAACTCAGATATTATTTTTGATATTGCCACCTATTTTGATATTGCCTTTTTGTCTAGGATATGCTCTCCAAATCTCCTCAATTCCCTTTAAAAGACAATAACATATTTCTTATATCCACCTTAGCATCAGTTTTCACTTCTGGGCTCTATGTAGCTATGCACTGTATCTATGAGAACACGTCTAATGCACGGGGCCCCTGCTTCATTGTGACTGCCTTTAAAATACTTCCAGCGGCTGATATTTTTCTTCTTCTTTAAAAATTTAAAAAAATATTCAGGAAAAGCAAAGGACCAAAATCACAGATTTAAACCTCAAAGTGCCAACCTAAAATAATAAGCAAAAAGCTGCCATATGCAGGTAGGCAAATTTGAGATTTGCCTGAGCAGCAGACTTAAGGGATTTCTAGAAAAATGCTCTATAGAATGCGTATAGGTATTAGCAGGTATGCTTCTGGGTAGTGTCAGGGGGAAAAAAGAGAGAGAATCTTAAGGATACTTAAAGCAGACAGGAGAGCCTGAAATGAAAGATAAGTGAGGTTGAGAAGACGGGTGAGTCAAGTCCTCCATTTTGGAAAGCTGGCTCCTCCTCGCTGGGTCCCTGCCTCTACAAACACAGGGCAGGGAGGGACGGCAGCATTTTGTGGTTCTCTCTTTCATCTGCTTCAGCCTTCTCCCCCACCTTCTTTCTAATTTTGTCCACTTTAATCTTCTACCCTAACTTCTTGCTAATTACGTCACTACCACTTTTCCTCAGCTTTTTAATTAACTTTTCTTCTTTTCAATACTTTCTCTAGTCAATTGACCTTCCCTTTTCCATGTATATGCTGCTTACTATAACTTTTGCTTTACTTTTCTGTGTTTTTTGTATTTCTTGGAATTTCCTTTTCATTTCATCTTATCTGACACTTTCCCCTCCTTTTTACCTCTCTACCCAATGTGGCTCTTTCTTCCTACCTTCTTTCCCTGCAGAAACAATGTAGGTACTTCAGGCAAAAATGGTTTATATATTTTTAAAATACACGTTAAATAACTTTCTGCACTGGCTATAACACTGGTCTCACTGTCTCTGAGCTGGAAAAAGGTCAGTTTATTCACTAGTATACCTATTTATTCTTCCTTCCATCCTGCTCCTCCTTTTCTGGACTATTCTGAATTGCTGGACCAGAATTCTAACAAAGACGCTAGCCTTCTGATGTAGCAGACCCTAGGAGAGTAGACAGCTAACTGAAGCTTGGGAGAAAGGGGTAGGATAGGTAAAAAATGGAATTTGTTCTTAATATTGCTGTAGCCCTTAAATGACAAGTGAAAAGTCTCATACACTGAAGATCCTATGACCTTCCTATTGACAAAAGAGGCCATGAACCTATCGAAATTGATCTTAAAAACTAAACTGTGTTTATAATTATATTCCTGTATGGGCTCTTTCCTTCTCTAAAGCCTTTGTCAGCTAAGTGAAAAGAGGAACCATGTGGGCTTTTAATAAATTTTAAGCAAAGTCACAAAAGAGGAAATATTTTTGGCTGAAGACAATTCATGGCCCATACTTTGTTGCTTTGGATGGCATTTAAAAAAAACTAATGTGAAACTCAAGAATAACACTTTCTAATGAGGCCTTTGCAGCGGGTGGTAATCAGTAAGAAAGCAGGTAGGAAGCACACGGATGATAACCATCTAAAGACGATTCAAATCCCTATATTTATGCCAAAAGTTTCACATTTTTTCCCTATTAACCCTTTTGCAAAATTGATAAAAAGCATAATTTAATAACTTAAATTTTACCTTCTCTGCTTACATTCTAGTAGAAGTATTAATAAATAGTGAAAAAAGTGAAATGGAAAGGAACCAAGATGCCAAATACAGGTTAAACGTTTACTGAGCTCCTAACATATATGGCATTCTGCTGTAAAGTAATCAAAATATAAAAACAAAAGGCAGTTTAGGATAGTAGAAAGAGCTTATGCTTTGGAATCGGATGGTCCTGGGCACAAATTCCCAATCTGTCACTAAGAGTGCTATAACTATTGGGCAAATTGCTTAATACATCTGAATTTGTCTCTTTATCTGTATATCAAGGATTCCTCCATCTTCCTCATGGAGTCATTTAAAGGCTAAATGAAATAAAGCATGTAAAACACCAGGATAGTATAGCACATACTATGTTCTAGATAAGTATTTTTCTTCCTTTGTTCCTTTCTGCCTTCTTCAACGTTCTTTATAATCTTGTTTAGGGGATGAGGATAACAAAAAGAAAAGGTGGAACGTTAAGTAATAAAAAAATAAACACAATTATTTAAGAGAAGAGACGTATGAGTGAAGCACTCACATGGAGAACCAGCTAAGGAGTCCTAACGACAACAAGAACTAGGGGATTCAGGGAACGGCTGTCTCTTTGGGCTGTGGTTGGTCACAGAAAACTTGGTTTAAGAAGAATTTAAACTGAGGTCTGACAGATGAGGACAGGCTCAGACAGGCAGTTAGAAGAGAGAAGATGAAGGGTTTGGGAAAAAAAGAACACACACAAAGAGGGTGAAAAGCCATAAACAAAAGTGTCTGCTTAGGAAAAAAAAAGTGTGAGTTTAGAAAGTATGTATGTAAGAAGGGGAAAAGGTGCATCTTGGCTGAATGAGAAGTTTCAGTTATGAGATATGAGAATAGACTGGTAAACTCAAGCCCGAAGGAAGAAAACTCAGTTTAGAATTTTTCCGTGACAGCAATGGGAAATTCTCAAACAAGGGAGTAGTAACCTGATCATACAAGCTTTTAAGAAGATTAATTCAGCACTGGTGTGCAGGAAAGTTTAAAGGAGAAATAGTTTAAAATTTAGGCCCGAAGTACTAGAGAAAATAAAAAGAAAGACACTGTAAGGGGAAAAAAAAAATCACATGTCTTTTCTTCTACTAAAATAGGGTAATTTATTATCACTGTGTACTAAGTGGTAGAGGAGTAAGCAATGGAAATTGCTCAAATATGCTGAAAAGTCTATTCATTTGCAAAACTTGAGGGGCTTTCTCTTTGCCTGTTAATTGTACCTTACACAGAACATCAAACCTTTCTGAAATTGGCCTATGAATCACAGAAAAACTATAGTTTCGGGGCTGGCCTGGTGGCGCAGTGGTTAAGTGTGCAGGTTCTGCTTCTCGGCGGCCCGAGGTTCACCGGTTCGGATCCTGGGTGCGGACATGGCACTGCTTGGCAAGCCATGCTGTGGTAGGCATCCCACATAGAAAGTAGAGGAAGATGGGCATGGATGTTAGCTCAGGGCCAGGCTTCCTCAGCAAAAAGAGGGGGACTGGCAGTAGTTAGCTCAGGGCTAATCCTCCTTAAAAAAAGGGAAAAACTATAGTTTCTAATCATATACACCAGGATCTAACACCCGGAGATTTTCCTTTCCCCAATGTTAAGAAATAACCAAACAGTTATCATTCTGTTTAATGATGTGCAAAACAAGGATATTACACTCAGAGCTGAAAATTGTCCTGGTATAACTCCTCACTTTACAGATAAGGCAACTGAGAACAGGAGGAGATTAAGCGACTAGTCCTCACGGTCAGATAGGTGGTTCGGTGGTGGGAGTAGAACCGGAACTTGACTCTTCAAGTTTTAGCATCTACTGCATCCCGCAAAAAGACCTATGTGCCAAACTGCCTTCTTCTCCCATGCCCATATGTTGTTCCCTTGGCTGGCATATTTTATTTGCTTAATTAATTCTCACAGACCTTTCAAGATTCAGTTCAAGTTTTACTTCTCTGAGACAACTTTCCTGAAGCCCTCTCAAGCTAGGTTAGTTCCTCCGTGCACCTCCTGCACACATTTATGAGAAAGCCTATCAAATTATTACAATTATGTATTGCTTGTTTGTTTCTACCAGTAGGAACTTTTTTTTTTTTTTGGTATCTCCTAAACCTAGACCAGGGCCTGACAGAAAGATGATGCTCATCGAGAGATGAATGAAAGCAGCAGCAGGACCATGTGACCAACTGCACAGGACCCACTCAACCAGATTCAAAAATCTCTTTAGGAATTTGAGCCTAGGACTCTGAGTTGAATTGAATCCTTTAAAAATATAAGATCCTAACATAAAGACACAGTGCTAGACACTGATGCTGCTATAAAGATTACTAACACAATAGACTCTGTGCACAAGAAACTGACAAAGGCAGTACAATTAACAAAAATAGAGAAGTTGGGAGAGGAGTCACTTTTGAGATGAAGATGAATTCTGTTTTAAATATGTTGAATTTGCTGATAGTGGGATATACACATGGAAATGTCCACCAAAAAGTCATACAAATGGAACTAGAATTAAGGAGATTTGGGCTAGATGTACAGGTTTGGGAGTTATGGCATAAAGATGAGAGCTGAAATCTTATAGATTCAGGATCAAAGAAGAATTGATAAGAGTGAGGACTGAATATGAAGTACCTATATTTAAGAGGCAAGAGAAAAGCAAAAGTTAGTGAGATTAACATGAAAACTATTACAAATCGCTATTTGAACAGTAGTGAAGGAATTGTCAATAGTGTTAAGTGTGGTCAAGAGAGGAAAAAAAGACAGAAAAGAAAGAAAAGACCATTAAATTAGGTAACAGATGATTTCTGGTATCCTTCAAGGCAGCAGGATCAACATATTTCTAGTAGCAAACAGAGAAAAAGGTAGAGAGCACATGGAACCAGCATACAGACCCTATGTATTTGAGAAGTATGACTGTGAAAATGAAGGACTGTATGTAATGACGCTAGAGGGGCAGCAGGGTCAAGTACAGATCTTATGAAAGAACTGAGAGATCACTGCCTATAAGGTCCAAATGTTGTATGATAAGTTAGAGCATATTCAAGAGCTGTTTACACTGGCCCATAGTGTATCAAGTCTAAATTAGGGATAAGAAATACATATCAAGTACCTACCTACTTTACACCAGACACCAGATGATACCTAACTGTCTTTCTTTCTTTCATTATAAAACCACTGGTAAAGAAGAAACATTCTGAAATGGATCTCAAATATTTCGTCTTAATTTTGTTTTGTGGACACCTGAACGATACATTCTTCTCAGAGACAGAAGCAACTACAACAGAGAAGCAACCACAGTCTACTTCATTTGGATCACCAACGCCATATAACTCAGCTAATTCTCAAAACACAACAGGGAATCCGTTGAGTCAACCAACACAATTCAATAACGTTTCTTCTGAACAAGCAATACCAACTACCACAGTCGCTGCTGGACAACCCACACAAGCTGCCTATGTCTCTTCTGGAAAACCGGCAGCACACACTTCTGCTGGACAACCACTTGCCTATAACATAACCAGACAACCAATACCAACGGCCAACATCTCCTCCCAACAAACAGCACTACCTGTGTTCACCTCTGTTAGACAACTACCACCAGCTACCCATACTTCTACCAGACAATCACCAACATTTGTCTATACTTCCACTCAACCACCATCATCTGTCCACACTTCTAGAAAACCAACTTCAACGAATGTTCATCATCCACCCACAAAACAAACAACTGTCAAACATCCACCTAGGGTTACACCAGGATTCATCACAGAAACTACAAGTAATAAAAATACTCCACATAAAACCAATTCTAATACAATAGCTGCCATATTAATTGGTGTAATTCTGATTTCTATGTTGGTAACTATAATCATGATTGTACTATGGAAGTGCTTGAGAAAACCAGTTATAAGCGATCAAAACTGGGCAGGTAGATCTCCGTTTGCGGATGGTGAAACCCCTGACATATGTATAGATAACATTAGAGAAAATGAAGTATCCACAAAACGTACATCAATTGGTTCATTTATGGCCTGGAAACCAAACAAAAGCACACTTTTAGCAGATGATTTAGAAATTAAGTTGTTTGAATCAAGTGAAAACAATGAAGATTCTAACAACCTCCAAACAGAGAAAATAAAAGATCACGTAAATGGTACATCGGAGGATAGTGCTGATGGATCAACAATTGGTACTGCGGTTTCTTCTTCAGACGATGCCGAGCTGCCTCCACCACCTCCTTCCCTTCTTGATTTGGAAGGACGGGAAAGTAACCAATCTGACAAACCTGGAATGACAACTGCATCTCCTCTTCCAAAAGATTCCACCAATCTCCCACCATCTCTGAACAGTCTTAATGAAGTCTGTGAAGATCATAATTCTGAGTTCAAACAGTCATTTCCACCTCCTCCTGATTCACTTAATTTGCCTCTGCCATCAGGAGATTTTATGAAAAACCAGGAAGATTACAACAATGAGATCCAGTGTCAAGAGTTCTCTATTCCTCCTAACTCTGATCAAGATCTCAATGAATCCCTGCCACCTCCACCAGAAGAACTGTTATAAATATTACAACTTGCTTTTTAGCTGATTTTTTCATCCTTCTTAAAGGATTCCATCTTTTGTTTTTCTTCATGTGCTGAAATATATTAAATAGCAACTGGTAGTCAATTTTGATTTTTATTCAGGGACTACCTGAAATCTGCTCAAAGCCCATGTGCATAGGTGGAACTTATTTTTTAAAAATTATATAACAGTGATCTATTTACTGGCTATAGTATCTACCTTTAATGCATAGTACATTTTACATATGTGGATGGTACATATGTCAATAACAACCATTTCTGAAACAAGTAGCCTACGTACACTTAACATTACCTTATGGATTTTTTTTTTTCTGAAAAGCTGTATATAAAGTTATCTTGAATAAATAAAATTTTATTTTTCCATTTCATGGTTTGAGGTGGGGGGAATGAGAAATTAAATACATACTCCAAGTTTTAAACAAAACTCCAAGTTTTAAATTAATACCTGAAGTATTAAATAAATATTTCAAGTTTGTAGGGACGAGAGATTAAAATCCATGTTTAAGAATAAAGAAATCTCCTTTTAGCTGTCACTGGAAACAGTACAACAAACTTATTAGAACATCAAATTGGGGGGTTGGGTTGGGGACATTTACACTGAAAATAATATGAGCAGGTACCACAAAATGGAGACATTTTCCTATCTTGTTGGGGGAGCACAAATTTTAAAACTAGCCTCTTTAAAAAGCGTCCTCTTTATACACCTTAAGCACTCAAATCAAATGAAGAGGAAAAGAAGAAACAGCTCTAATGGCTTCATTCCAAATTTGGACAATTTTTCCAGGAAAAACAGATTGTATCAAAATACAGATGTTTCTCAACTTTCACTAAACTCATACTTTGACAACGTACCTTTAAACTCTTAAAACACCTTTCTTATGTAGAATTTCACCTTTTATCCATTACCTGACAATAGATAAATCTGAGTTATTAGAGTAGAGGTGGACCCAATCTTTGTCAAAGTCAAGGCGGAGCATGTTCATGGGCCTACGCTCATGGAGATGCTAGCCTGTGCCTGCAGGAGTGTCCTTTTGCCCCAAAAGCACACATTCTTCACCCTCACCACTACCCTAACTCCTGGGGAAACAGTCACTTAGAATGACAGGTGGCGGCCTTATTGGTAGCTTAACCTTGGAGAACCACTCATAGTTCTGGGATTTTTTCAGAACAAAATATAGTATTTATTTGCAGCATTGGTGTTCAAGAAACTAATAAAGTTCTATCTTTAATAAAAACTAGCAGGCTTTTGGGGCCGGCCCCATGGCCAAGTGGTTAAGTCCGTGTGCTCTGTGTCGGCGGCCCAGGGTTTCACGGGTACAGATCCTCGGAGCGGACATGGCACTGCTCATCAAGTCGTGCTGAGGCGGCGTCCCACAAGCCACAACCAGAGGGACCTACAACCAGAATATACAACTATGTCCTGGGAGGCTTTGGGGAGAAGAAGAAAAGGAAAAAAAAAGAAGATTGGCAGCAGATGTGTTAGCTCAGGTGCCAATCTTAAAAAAAAAAAAAACAATTAGGCAGCTTTGGACGTTGAAACTTTATTTACAACGTTTCTCTGTAAGTCTTTTAAGCCACTCCTTACTGACCAGTAAAACTTTTTATCAGCAGAAACATATCCCTGAGCTTCTTATTTTTCCTGAATAAGCATGATGTTTATTGTCATATTACATTGGTTCTCTTCTGTCTGTCACATTAAGAACTTTCTTTCATGTGTTTTGCAAACTTAGCACTTTTAAGGTTAATTTACCCAGGAGTAATCAAGAGTTTAATAATTTGCTATTATTCTGTTCAATTTTAAGTATTCTAATTAGGATAAATGAGATATAATGTTTTTATATTTGGTCAAGACTTTGACATGCCTTAAATCATCAAAACCTTTCTTATTTTACATATATGATTGTTACCTAATGGGCTCTTTCCACATTTCTGCCCTTTTTTTTTTTTTTTATCACCTTCTTTCCTGACTTCTTGAAGGACGGGCATTGGGAAATATAAGGAATTACCCACTCTCATAGATAATCAGGAACTGATAACTCAGTCATAGTCTTGTCTGATTTCTTCACAGTGTACAGGCAGCTCTTCTCCTTCTGTTCTTTGTACAAGAGACGAACAGACTACTCTCAGCAGCTGGTTTTCAGTTTTTGTTTTTTAAGAAATTCTCTACCAGGGGGCAAGAATAATTCCCATTGACTGCATGCAATTTTTCCCCACCGAGGTCAGTGGAAGCTGAGTAGCCAAACAGTGGTAATCCTTACTTAATCAGCAGAAAGAAATCCAAGCTAATAAAAGAAATACAGGAGAGAAGAAAATGCTAGAACAAAGAAAAACGTAGAAAAGATTAAAAACCGGGATCCAGAAGAGAAAGTTTATTTCATGAATGAGACAAAAGGAACAAAAAGCAGACTGACCCACATACCACAGACCTGCGCTGTTCTTATCAGATCAGCATTAACCAGATTCAGAAACAACTCTGAAGACCATCTAGTTCAACTTCTTTATCCGTTAACTGCTGAGAAAACAGGCCCAGAGAGAGTAAATGCCCTCCTTACAAGAGGTACTAAAAGCTGAGTCGGTCCCCTGACTCCTGGTTCGGCACTCTTCCCACTAACAGAGGCTCAAAGAGCACCAGCTTCATGCACGGCCACATATGTATATTGCCACGTATTCCATTTGGCGTTGGCGGTGGGGGAAACAACGAATTAGATGAGGGTGACCTGTAATTGTTCTTATTACCTAGTTCTGATCAAAAAGCAAAGTAGCAAAATATTTGGGCACCTACAACTAAAAAATTATGATACTGGTACATGATTAGACAAACAGATCAATGGAACAGAATGCCAAGTCCAGAAATAGACTCAAATCTCAAACCAGTGGGAAAAAGTATTAGGACAAGTGGATAGATATTTGGAAAAAGATAAAATTGGATCCATATGTCACACTATAGTAGACCAGAGATCTAAATATAAAACATGAAATTATACAAAATTATACAAGTAATAGAAGAATATATGAGTGGATTCCTTTAATAATCTGGAAGTGGGAAAAATCTTTCTAGCTAAGACTCAAAATCTAGAAGCAATAAAAAGAAAAGGAAAATGCAATTATACAAAACTTGTAAATGTAAAAAAAATTAACTACCATAATAAGGTCAAAAGACAAATGGCAAACTGGAAAAAAATTGCCTCTTAAATTAAGACAAAGGGCTAATATCTCTTAAATTTAAAGAAAACTCCTAAATACCGGGGGCGGGGTGGGGGGAAGGACAACCCATACACAATAGAAAAAATGTGCAAAACACATCAAAGACAGTCACAGAAGAAAAAAATTTAAATGGTTTTTAAAAACATACACAAAGGTATACAACCGTCCTCATAATAAGAGAGATATATTTAAAGCCCTCCCAGATACTATTACCTATCAGACTGATATAAACCCAAAAGTTCAACAACAAAGTCTATGGTGAGGCTCTACCAAACTAGACATCCTGACACATTGCTGGTGGGACTGCAAAATGGTACAGTGTATAGAGAGGAATTTGGTATCCAGAAAAATTCCAAATGCATTTATCCTTTTACCCAGAAATACTACTTCTAGGAATCTTTTCCAAAGATTCATTGGACAAAATATGAAATTACTTAGGCACAAAGGGTATTCACTGTGGCATTATTTGTAATAACAAAAGTCTGGAAACAACCCAGACGTCTATCAGTAGGGGACCAGTGCATCAACATGGTACACTCCCAAATGGAGTACCACACATCATGAAATGAATGAGAGATCCCTATATACTGATGTGGAGTGATCTTCAAGATATATTATTAAGGAAAAAAGAATAAGATGTATAACAGTATATTTAATATGCAACCTTTTATATAAGAAAGGAGGATAAGAACATATAATACATACATATTTTTGTACGCTTGCAAAAAGAAATATTGTTAAGATACAATTAAAAGCTAATAAAAATAGTCACTAATAGGAGGAGGAAGGAAATAAGGCAGAGGAGATAGAGAAGCAGGATTTCTCTGAATATACTTTGTTATATAATTTTGACTTATCAGTCCCTAAAAACTGATAACTAACTGAAACAAATGAAACTAACTTTATCTAAAGTCAGTGATATAAAAATATAGAGAAAAGTTATTTCAAGTGGCATTAGAAACAGAATTGACTATATGTCCTTAGTGAAACATATTCTAAGAACAAATAGAGCTGCAAAGAAATCTTAAACTTTATTCAATAGTTTGTAATTTAATTGTTGGCAGCAATACTGGTATTATTTCGAAACTATTGTAGGATGATACAAATAAGCAATTATGTTAATGCTGTTAGGAACCATTTATAGGAAATATTGGGGATAGAGGAACAAATTAAATCTTCACAAGGAAGCAAACAGATAAATCCAGATAAGGGTCATTCTAGGGAAAAATGACTGAGTTTTGGCAACAAGCCAGTGGCATGGGGAAAAAAACGGGCGAAAGGGTGGGAGAAGGGCCTGGTCCACTTGCATTTTGACCTGATAATTTCTACCTTGTTAGTTCTTTCACGCTTTTAAAATACTTTATTCGGTACTCTTAGTTGTTTTCAGCAGGAAACTCAGTCTGAAAAGCCAATTATATTACCAAAAATAGAGAATACAACATTTTACTCTCAAAGAAGCACAACACATGTTGTCAATTTAAGAAATAAAGATTAAACTGGTTGTGTTTCCAAACTGTTGATTAACATGGGATAGTTGTTCCCTGGCAGGTAATCTGTCTACCTTTCACAATGTTGGGGTAATATATCCTACAACAGTGTGTTTCACAAAAAGAATATGCAAATGAATTTACTGCTTAGTCTAAAATATAATAGCTGCCTAAACAGCTGTAATTCCTGACTTGACAGACTTATCTAAAATGTAACGTGTCTGAATAATATCTAAAATGAGTTGTAACAAACAATCCAATAAAAATGACTATTTTGGGGAGTAATGGTAATATACTATTATTTTATTTCATGAGAATTTCTAAAAGCATATGATAAGGACAGACTGTTACAATTCAAATATATTAAAACATTCCCCCTTTTTCTTTTTGATAATTTTACAATAATCTTTGAATAATAGGAAGCAATTTGATGTGTCCCCAAACTTGAAATGAGAAACACCACCACTACTATAATGTTGAAATTTTCTATCAGATGCAGCAGAATTTAATCTTGATACAGCCTAAACCCAAATTCCTTTGAATCCATTAGTTAATCAAATAACATGTTCTTTTCTTTCAAACAAAAGTACTGGTAAGTATAATGGAAGTGAAAAACTCTACTTCCACTTTGAAATGGAACTTCCTCAAATTAAAAGGAGAGATTTAGGAGCCGGCCCCATGGCCAAGTGGTTAAGTTCACGCGCTCTGCTTTGGCGGCCCAGGGTTCGGATCCCAGGCGCAGACATGGCACTGCTCGTCAGGCCACGTTGAGGCGGCGTCCCACATACCACAACTAGAAGGACCCACAACTAAAATATACAACTATGTACTGGGGGGCTTTGGGGGGGGTAAGCAGGAAAAAAAAAGGAGAGATTTAAGTATTTGGTAAATTGACACTCAGTCACATCCCTTGAAGTGTAGCAGTGCATACATGCGCTGAAACAGAAGAAATCTAAATGTCGAAACAATCGTTCCCTATTTCCACAAAATTGCTGAATGTGGTATTTTTGACACATTACTTTTAAGCACTAAGATTGATAACTGGTCTCTGAAATCCATAGAAAGGATCTTATTAAGAGTCCAAGGCTGAACCCTCAAAGTAAAGTGGGAATAAAATACCTAATCAATAATAAATTTCTAACACTGCAGACTTTTAAATGCAGATACTTTTCGAGGAACAGTAATTTTATACAAAAGTTGCTTCCTAGAGTCTAGTTTCTTTTCTAAGAAAATAAACTTTAAATTTTAATACAATAAATTCTATTTGGGGTAAAATAATGACAAGTGTAAATTAGACAAAAACCAGAATTTAGTAGCTAGGCATAAAAAGATTTTCCTTACAAGTAATGTGCTAATTAATAATCACTGGGTTTTAAAGGGTAACAATTTGGTAATGAAAATGCCATGACTCTAACTGCTTTCTTTTCTCTGGTAAACTGGCTATTCTGGAAACTAGATTTGAGTTTTAACAGATTATTTTTACAATCACCCCACTAAAGAGTGGAACAGAAGCTATCACCAATCTGGTCTCATTTTATAAAACTCAACGACAAAAGTTTTCCCTTTTACATTATTTCATGAAACTTTAAAACTATAAGTTGCTTTCTGAGTAAAATAAAATGTGAAACATTCTAAAGAAATTACCTAAAATTGGTGCTATTATTTTTAAAACATAAACTCAAATAAATGGTCATTCATATAGCACCAAAGATGTCTCTCAAGAAAACAATACTCATACCCACTCACCAAAGTAAGATGCATGAAGAAAAAAATCCTTAACCCAAAAGACATAAAACAACACATGTTTATTTTACCACAGGAACTGATAATTAAAAGCATAAGATGCTCATTTAGAAATGTAACTTCACTTGTGTGTAGCCTGAGTCAAATGACCCTTTACAACAGAAAGAGAATGACAAAATTATCATATTTAAGTATTTTGTATTTACCAAAAAGGAAGATGAATATTTAAGTGGTTGATAAACTTGAAAAGCTGATTATACATAATAATCATCATGCTGGGGGAGTACATAAAAATCAAATGGATTGTATTATTTTAAAAAAGTGACACAATTGTACAATTTCAGAAAAGAACATAAAAAGGTAGCAGTTAAAAATAGCCAAACTAATATCTTAGAAAACCATCTACAAGGAAGGTCAAATTCACTTTCAACATTTTTCAACATGTAAAAAAGAATGAAGAGTAGAGGCATTAAAAAGAACCACAAATTCTTTATGAGGTAAATGTTAAAATGTGGAACCCAAGCTCAGACAAATACACAGAAATGAGTAAGGCCAGGTCTAATGTGCATGAGGTATTCCATCCTATAGCAAATCTGAGATATACAGGTACACTCAATGCTGTAAATTAAAAAAAATTTGTGGACTATTTTGTTGCGTGTGCACCTCTTGCAATAAATTTGAGTCAGCACCAATGACAGCTCTGCAGTCCTCCTATGTGGTGCTGATCAGGTGGTTGCAGAGCCTCAGCTCACAGCAACACAATGCAGCTGAGCAGGCAAGCACAGCTCACAGCCAGAAGCGGTTCCCACTCTCCAGAACAAGGCGACCTTTAAGCTTAAGTTTCCCGGAGAAAATGAGATGCTGATGTTGAAGACGACACTATGGTAAGCTGTTATTTAAATCAGTAAAAGATCGACTTTGGAATTCTTTTCTTATTCCTTTTTTTAAGAAAAAGTCAACGTTAGAATTGAATATATATTCAATAGCAAGTGCATGCACCAGAAATTTGCTGCAGTGTCAGTTGAGGGATTTCTTTTTAATATTCATTCACTTTGTATATATCCACATTGTTTTCCTTTAAAATCGGCACTGAAATATACAGAAAAAAATCACTTTATAAAATGTGAGGCTTAAACGTATGGTGTTGGTCTGGATTTTTCAAGTGCCTTAAAATGTTTTGCAAGGATATATTTATCCTAAAAAGACAAAGATGAATTTCAAAGTACTCCTTTAATATCAAACCAAAATTTCACCCTGCACACACACATTGACTATTACATTACTGCAGAGATTTAAAAAAAAAAAACCAAAACAGAGTCACGACAGCCATTTTTTCCCATCTGAATAAGAAAAGATAATCTCAAAAATAGTAATAGCTTGAGATTCCGACTCTTTATTTGCAGAGAACGTCATTTTATAATATTAAGGTTCTAGGATAAGAAAGACTAAAGTAAAACAAGGGAGAAAATAATGCAGAAAATGTAGGAGAGAGAAGAGGGAGAGAGTCTCTCTCTACCACATAGCCCCAGTTGAAAGATTAAGCATTTGGACTATAAATGAAGGGAAGCTTTGTTAGTTTAATCACTGGAACAATTATAAAAGGACTCAACAACAACGAGGTTTATTGAAAATTTTGCCTAATGCTAACTGACCCATGCAGATGCCTAATTGTATTTGCATATTAAAAGAAGGGTGTATCTGTTTGTTTCCAGGCTTTGATGGAATATCAGATATTGAAAATGTCTCCCAGCCTGCTCATCCTTCTGTTTCTCACACCTGGTATTTTATGCATTTGTCCTCTCCAATGTACATGCACAGAGAGGCACAGGCATGTGGACTGTTCGGGCAGAAACTTGACTACATTACCATCTGGACTGCAAGAGAATATTATCCATTTAAATCTGTCTTATAACCACTTTACTGATCTGCATAACCAGTTAACCCAATACACCAATCTGAGGACCCTGGATATTTCAAACAACAGGCTTGAAAGCCTGCCTGCTCAGTTACCTCGGTCCCTCTGGAACATGTCTGCTGCTAACAACAACATTAAACTGCTTGACAAATCTGATACTGCTTATCAGTGGAACCTTAAATATCTGGATGTTTCTAAGAATATGCTGGAAAAGGTTGTCCTCATTAAAAATACACTAAGAAGTCTTGAGATTCTCAATCTCAGTGATAACAAACTTTGGACAGTTCCAACCAACATGCCCTCCAAACTACATATCGTGGACCTGTCTAACAATTCCTTGACACAAATCCTTCCAGGAACATTAATAAACCTGACAAATCTCACACATCTTTACCTGCATAACAATAAGTTCACATTCATTCCAGATCAAGCTTTTGACCAACTCTTTCAGTTGCAAGAGATAACCCTTTACAATAACAGGTGGTCATGTGACCACAAACAAAACATTACTTACTTATTGAAGTGGATGATGGAAACAAAAGCCCATGTGATAGGGACTCCCTGTTCTAGCCAAATATCATCTTTGAAGGAACATAACATATACCCCACACCTTCTGGATTTACCTCAAGCTTGTTCACTCTAAGTGGGATGCAGACAGTGGACACCATTAACTCTCTGAGTATGGTAACTCAATCGAAAGTGACCAAAACACCCAAACAATATCGAACAAAGGAAACAACGTTTGGTGCCACTCTAAGCAAAGACACCACCTTTACGAGCACTGACAAGGCTTTTGTGCCCTATCCAGAAGATACATCCACAGAAATGATCAATTCACATGAAGCAGCAGCTGCAACTCTAACTATTCATCTCCAAGATGGAATTGTTACAAACACAAGCCTCACTAGCTCAACAAAATCATCCCCAACACCCATGACCCTAAGTATCACCAGTGGCATGCCAAATAATTTCTCTGAAATGCCTCAACAAAGCACAACCCTTAACTTACGCAGGGAAGAGACAACCACAAACGTAAAGCCTCGCTTACCTTCTGTGGCAAGTGTTTGGAAAGTGAATGCTTCGTTTCTCTTAATGCTCAGTGCTGTGGTCATGCTGGCTGTCTGAGGGTCTGCATTTTCTGAAACTAGTGAAAGAACTCCTCTCTGATGTATAGTTGAGAAATATGCCCCTATCTAACCAGTGATTCAAGCTATATTAAGTATTCAAGGAAGCCAGTCTTACATTTCTGACTCTGATGTAAATGAAGTAACTTGTCTTAAATAAAAGAAGTGCACAATGTCTTGGTACTTGCTGCTATTTTACTGTCTTAATTAAGTAAAACTAATGAGTTTCTTTTTTTAAAAATGAAATGTTTTCTTTTTAAGGCTTCAATTTATTGCACAAAATATAAAGCATTTAAAATTTAATAAGTATTTTATGTATGTTTACACTGTCAAACATCTGGGAAAAAAATAAAAGGTCTATGCTCATAACTGTGTCATTTGGCTTTCTAGTCATACCAACTTAATCTACTTAGTAGACTCAAAATGACCTATTTCTGTTCTAAGGTACCTGGGTAAAGTCTTCATCATAAATGAAATGTTAGACGTATCCAAAGATTGTGCCACTAAAGTAAAACTGTGGTTGCCACCCAGTGAATGGTTATGCCACATCATTATTTTACACACAAGCCATAATTGTTTTAAATCTAAATGATGTCCTGCTTCTGAGGAACTCTTGGCTACTTTACAGATTATATAATGGACAAAAGCTCTTCAAAAAGCTAGAAGACACTAGGCTTTGCATTTTAATAAGGAAAGTTTAATGGCTTTGTTTTTTGCATTTAAGAAAAGTATTAAAAACACAATAAAAGGCTTAGGCTTGAAGACATGTAAAGGAACGGTTTTAGTGCATATTTAACAGACCATTTATTAATGGAAAATTTAAATATTTACAAAATTAAAAGCCTTCAAGGTGCAGGTGAGGGAAATTTATCTTTTGCACATCCAAAGTTAGAATCTGACCTACCTAAATTAAAAATAAGATTCGCTTCAGGATAAAATCCTGAGCAGTACTAAGGGAGGGAGAGGAAAAGGAGAGGAGGAAGGGAAGAAAGGACGGATTCATCTGGCGCTACAGCCAGGCGATGAACCTACAAAGCAGACAACAGGACTAGCACTGGGCAAGGGAGAGATCTTGACACTCCACAGCAAACTGTCCCGGGGCGCCAACTAGAAGAAAACTGAGAATCCTCTATAAACATACAAGTAAGCTACCCTATGAAATAGAGACAAACATAAAGTATAGCAAAGAGTCAGAAAAAGAAGGCCTGAAACAAGGCTAGATTAAAATGCAAGACAAATAATTGAAATGGGTGAGCCACAAATGAGGTATTTAATTTGTGAGACATAAGGAAGAATCTATTTCAAGCATTCCTAGAGTCGGGAAAAGAGTACAGAAGGAAATTTTTATGCTCCTTCCCAAGAAATTTTAAAATTAGGATAGACTTCTTTCCAGATTTGGGAACGTTTCTATTCAGAGAGAGAAAAGTAACAACCTTCTAATGTGCTCTTTTTTTTCTTTTTAAGGACCAAGCTTATGGAAAAATTACTGTTAAGCTTCAATAAAGCAATTCTTCTCCTATGCTGACTAGCACAGTGGCTTGTGAACATTTTTCTGCCCCAGCAAACCTAACTGGCTCACTATGTCACAGAATTTCACCGTGAAGAAAAGGAGTTATTTGAATAAAGTCCCCTAAAAGATTTTAAAATGCATTACCTTTCCAAATAGGCAAGCAGTTCCCACCCGCTCCCAATCACTGATCTAGTATCTTCATCATTGATGATAGACGCTAATTGCTTAGATATTTCCTACTCTACCACATATTTGTGTCTTGTTTTAAAAAAAACATACACCAAGTTTCACAGAAAGTAGGTTTCTTAGAGATAACCGTCTTTTACTCTGAAGGTGCCAAAAATCAAATGTTGTCTTAGAAATGCTACGGAGAAAAGTGACAAGAAAGTGAAATTATGGATTACATTAGCATTAGCAGCACCTATGGCTTATGCCAATCTTATTGACATGTCTGCAAAACGCAGAGAAAAAACTCAATAAATTTACAAATAGAACACACATGTCAACTACATAGACTCTTAGTCCTCAGAAAGAAGTATTATCTAGCCTTTAAGTAATTAGATAACACTTCCTTCTAAGGAAATTGTGTTCTTATTATTAATGGAGGAGGGCTCATTATTGGCCACTAAGGCATAACTACTGCATTACTGGGCTCCATAAACATTTCAAAATGCATTAGTCCTCAGCATCTGTCTCTCAAGAGCACAAGGTATATATCTGTCCATCCATTCCTAAGGCTTGGTTCTATTTGACAAGTAATTTTTGTTTCTCACCAGTCAAGAGAATCCAAACAAGAGCACAAACACAAAGGCAAATGCAATACGGGATAAAGTGATGGTGAACAGTGTATGCTCTGATGTCAAAGGTTCCAGGCCTAAGTCCTGCCTCTGCCACTTCTCAGCTGTACAAGCCTGGACAAGTTACCACTGCTCTAAGTCACGGTTTCCTCATCTATAACATGGGCTGGCAGAACTTATCAATAGTGTTCTTTTCTGAGGATTAAATGGCATTATTCACATAAAGCCTTATCACAGTGTCCTGTCGCCCCACATTCTATATACAGCAATGCTGCTGCTGTTGTTAGGATTATTATATTACATGTGTATGTCCCAGCCCAAGACTTTGAGAAATTCCTGTACATAGAAACACCCAAGCTCTACATCCTAAGAGCAAAAGAATGAAAGGGTGTATTTCCTTGAGTCTCTGCTCCTCCACCCTCTAGAATTCAGGTTCAGATACTCATGGAATAGGGACCCAGAAGAAAGAGAAACATTCACTTATCGCAGCAGAATGAGAAGATGTCTTCTCTCGCTAACGTAAAAGATCACAAATATGTGCTATTCAATATCTTCCATAAAAATGCTCTGAAGCAACAGCAAATTCCTTTAACTGATGTCAAAAAAGTCACACAAAAGTCAACCTAAAATCTTTAATAAGATTATTCCTTATGAAATACATTTAACAACGAGATAAGTAAAGATACCATGTATTACAAATTACCAGCCAAGAACATATTTAAAAGTGAAAAGTTATATTTCTTTTAAAATCAGAATCAAAACAACTATGCCCATTATCATCAATCTTTTTAACATTAGTGGGAAATTCCAGAATTAAAAAACAATAGACAAAATTATAGGAAAATAAGAAAAAAAATGATTAACAGATGAAATAACTATCTATCCAAAGGATTCCTCAAGGACCACCTTGAATAACGTTAAGTAATGTTAAATAAATAACAACAAAATAAATGCAGAAACATTAATAGTTTTCTTATATTCTGGCAACGAATAATGAGAAAATCACAGGAAAAAGATACCATTCATGATGGCAACAAACCAAAATCTACACTGCCAAAAAATAACATTCACATGAAATGCACAGAACCAAACAGGGAAAAGCCAAAAAGAGTGAGAGGTATAAACCCAAACTTGATGGAGATGATAAACAAAAGTCTCTCCATTCATTTATTCTTTCACTCAATAAATGTTTATTCAGTATCTGGAACGTACCAGGCACCAAAGCTCAACACAGGAGACACATCTTGATTGATATTGTAAAGATGCAATTATTTCCAGTATAATTTATGGATTAAGCCAGCTCTGACAAGCATTCTAACGAAATTTTTTTGGGACATGACACAAAACATGTAAGTCCATCTGGAAAAATAAACAGGCAAGAACAGAAGAGGGAAGAAACAGTACAAGTATCTTAGCCTTTCTCGGGAGGGAAACATTATCAGCTGTCATAATTAAGATGGAATGTAGTGACATAAGACAGAAAGGAACATACCCACAATGCAGAAATGACAGTACAATTAGAACTCAGCACACCAGAGTTCTCTGTGCCTCCATTTCCTCAGAGGGTTGTTGTGATGAGAAAACCAGAAAATACATGTAAAGTGCTTAGAATAGTGCCTACCACACACTAAGTTCTCAAACACTGTTAACTTTACAAGGAAAGAAGTCACAAATCAAAGGGAAGGGAAAGATTCAATAAACAGTGCTGGGAAAATTGGAAAACAGTCCCATTTAACACTCACTTCACGTGATACATTTACATAACAAACTAAAAACGATAACATTAAAAAAGGAAGTCTTAAAAGCAGCAGAAGGATTTAAAAATATGTATAAAACTCTGGGTAGAAGGCTATTTATTAGTTAGAAAAAGAAAAAAAATCACAAAGAAATCATCAATAGATTTGTCTATACAAAACTCCCAAATTTCTTTATGCTGAAACAAGAAGCCTGATAAAAACACGCAAAGAGAATACCGTAAAGAGATTGTTAACCAAAAGCTCATAAAACTGATTTAAAAAGATACTTAGATTCCCAAGGGATAAGTGGGCAAAGGACGTAAACAGAACCTTTAAAAGAGGGGAAGCATGGTGATTGACAAGTATACGGGAATACAGCCAAGCACATAATAATCGAGAAACAGAAATAAAATGTATACCATTCTCATTTTAAATCAGCAAGCAATTTTTAAAAAAGTAATAAAAATCGATGTTGGGGAAGACATAATAAAATAGCCACATTCACATGTTGGTACACCTCTTTTGGGCAGCAACTGGCAATTGTGAGGAGAAAAGAGCTATTCTGAGTTGCTGCCTAGGCATTCTACAGTATGACAATGCTGCTCATATCCAGAGTCAGGACAAATAGATAAAGACCTGAGCTTAGGATTCACACCACAAATTCCTGCTTTGCTTTTCCTGGGGCACCTATTAGAATAATCACTTAGAGTTGAGCCTGTGAAAAGTTAGTGACCACTGCCCCAACCACCTTATAAGTAATAGGTGCTTGCTACCCTGGGCTCTGTCTCCTGCTTGCTCATGACCTGCCATGGAGGACTGCCCTACCCCCAGTTCAATGCACCCCCTACCCATGTTTCTGGAACCTGGAGGAAATAAAACTGTGACTCTGTTTGTGTGAGTATATTGAAACCAAGCCTTCAGTTGAAATGACCCCAGGGTTTTCATTTCCCCAAAGTGGGAACTCAGATGCTGAGGGAGCTCCCTGCCAACCCCATGTGCGTGGCTTGTGCCTCGTCATTCAACAGGTCATAATCTTCATGCTCTTAATTTAATACATCAGCAATGGGCCGCCCAACACAGCAACGATCAAAAACCTAAAATATTTTAACCTTTAACCTAGTAAATTCAAAGTGAATGACAATATTCTAACAGCAAGAAAAATAGTAACAATGCTAAATATCTACCATTAGGAAATTGGTTAAGTAAATGATGATCCACTGACCAGGACAGCATATGTCCTATATTAATATTTATGAAGAGGTTTTTAAAGTCTGGGATGTGGAAAATGCAAATACTAGAATGAAAAGCAAAAATTATAGGATACAAAATACATGTTTTAGAACTATGGATAAAAACAGCCAAAAAAGAGAAATATACCAAAATGCTAATACTATATACCAAGTACGTTTTATTACTTGCTTTCTCCTTGAAAAAATGCAAGAGATCAAAGAAAAGAACTATTGAAACAGCTGTTCAAGGGATCTCTGTTGAGTAGGAAAACAAGAAAATGAGAAGACACAAAATGAACTGTGAAGAGGCAGGGTAGTCAAGTAACTAGAGGGTATCATGAAGTAAAAACCAGAGACAGAGAAGTATGATCAGAATTCTTGGAAGCACATACACATTCTAGAAGCTTACTTTAGCTTGCATGGTCAACCACTGTCAGGACTGTTCCCCAACAAATCTAACCAGACAAGCTCTTTGCTCTTCTTTTAAAAAAAACCTTCAATAATTTCCCATGTCTCAGAATAAAATCTAAACTCTTAATATGGCTTACTGTATGATCAGGCCCTTGCTTCTCTTTATAGTTTCATTTTAAAAATTTCCAGCTCCCTCACACTGTTAGTTCAAACACAGTGTCCTTCTGTCCCTCTAAGCCACTTGGCTCTCTCTTGGCCCAGGCTTTGAGAGACACTGCATGTCTCTTTGGTACACCTCCTTTCCCTCTTCTTCCCCTAGCAAACCCTTATTCGTCCTTTTGATTTCAGTTTAGATTATCATTTCCTCCAAGGAGTTTGGTTTTTTTCTTTTTTTTTTACCATCTTGATCTAAATTTATAAATAAAAGAATAAATTAGTATAAATCAAAGATGTGACTGGTGGGCTAACAATGACCTACTTAAGATAGACCAAGTCAAACCTCCAAGTCTTATTCTAGACTCTAAGTTTCCTCCATTAGGTCAAAGTCATAGCTTCGAAGTCCAGAGAAAAGAGAGATCAAAGAAAAGTTAAGAATGAAGGAGGATTTGGCTAGTTTGCTACTTATCATATAACAAATTAGTTCTGAGCAGTGGGGAGTTGCCTTTGGAACAATGCCAGAGAAAGGTTCATTCTGATATCTCCGAACAATTTAATATAAGTAGATTGCTCAAGGGAAATCAGTCAGGGAAAGAGAAACAAATGCCACCTCAACATGTTAATAATGTGTTAAGCAGATTAGTTTGCTTCACACTTTGAAAAGTGTGGTACAAAGTGAGGTTTTTAAGAAGTTCAAACTTTAAAAAATGCAATTTTGGTTCAACAGCCCGACTCCATTAAACATGTTTAGGAACAAGTTGAGACACATACAAGTGCAATATACTCATTTATCCTTTCTACGAACCATGGCCCGATATTCTGAATTTGTTGGAAGTTATTAATGAGATCAAAGCACAGAAATTAAGCATACACACACAAAACACACACACAATAAAAACAGCAAAATTGCAGAGTTCTTTTCTCATCAAAACAATTCTAAGTGTATTTGAGGTTTAATAGAAAGAGTATGAGATAAGGTTCTGTGACCTACAGCCTGTATTGTTATCTTGGGCAAGTGATTAAATGCGTCCTCTGGTAAAAATCTAGTTAAGAACATGTATTCCATATGAGTACTTTACGGGATAGACTAAAACATGTATATTAAAGCACTTTGACGGTGCTACATTAATATTTTAAAGACTACCGCTGTCCCCTGTATAAGAGATTCTCGGGTAATTAACAAGATCAGAAATGGAAATGACTAAACCCATAATGGTAAATAATCCCCCATGTATCTGTCCTCTTTAATTACACTTCAAATAACTTGTTTACAAGGGTTGTTATTTATTTATCCCAAGGGAAATAAGATTTGGCAGTAAAAAATTACATAACTGAATATTTCACATGGGTATCTCAAGGCCAAGTATCAAATAAATCTGACGAAATACTCAATACCAGGAAATGTAGTTTTTCACTTTGTGTTGTTTTGTTGCCCATAGTCACAGTTCAAACAAACAAACTGAACACTTCTGGGAGGCTGAGGGAGTTCAAATGCCTGTCAAATGCTTGCCTCAACAGAAAATAAACTAAGATTTAGCGGCTTTTCATCAAGAAAGAAAAAAACAGGGGCTGGCCCCGTGGCCGAGTGGTTAAGTTCGCGCACTCCGCTGCAGGCGGCCCAGTGTTTCGTTAGTTCGAATCCTGGGTGCGGACATGGCACTGCTCATCAGACCACGCTGAGGCAGCGTCCCACATGCCACAACTAGAAGAACTCACAACGAAGAATACACAACTATGTACCGGGGGAGCTTTGGGGAGAAAAAGGAAAAAATAAAATCTTTAAAAAAAAAAAAAAAAAAAAAAAGAAAGAAAAAAACAAAACATCAGTAAGGGAAAACATGGATGCCATACACCACAATAACCACTGGGAAGGCCCTCGTTTGCCAGCCAAAGCCTCAGCAACCACTGCTGCGTCTGAGACACTGTGCAGCCTAAGAGTTAACTGGCATGGAGCCACACCCCTTTCCCAGTTCTATTACTCAGACATCAGACACTCAGCAGTATTTCCGCATACTGATGACAAATAATTAAAGAAAGCAAATAAATGTTTAAAAATAATTTCATCTACTTATAGGTTCTAATATTTCCTCGTGGTATGGCTTTTCTACAATGATTACAAGAAATCTTTCTTGCTTTAACAAAATATACTTGGATGAAGTGTTATGAGTCTCTTGCCATGACTCTAAATTTAAAAAAAAAGCTGCAGGACATTAAATATGAACTTAGAGACACACTATAAAAGCTAAAGACTCTTTAAAACATATTAAAATTAATCAAAGTCTCAAAGAGTCACCCAAAACTAGTAAAACATCTTCATAGATTAACTATGATTTGACTATAAACTGATTTTAATTTTAAACATAAATGTCACACGACATCTAAATTTCTGTATTTTTCTTTAAAGCAGTCATGTTGGAGTCATTAAACTCTTATTCCGATGAGGCTGTCATCACTGAAAACATCCTTGGGGCCCCGCCTTTCAAATGTTACTAACAGCCAGTTTATAAGTCACACAAGAAAAAATCCATTTTAAACAAAAAATAGTATTACTAGATTTGATGTTTTGTCTTGTTTATCCCACCACAGTTAAAAAGAACATGCTTCCGGCTTTGACAGCACTTCTAAAAATTTATTTCTCTAAAATGTGCTCAAACGCAGTGGGGTTTGAAGTAAATATATCACCTCCGATAGTGACTCTTTTGAAAGGAACGATATTCACTTGGATATATTTATTCTTAGATGCTTGGTTTAGAATTTTGCCACATTGTTTTATATAATCAAACGTTGTAAGTATATCTCAGGATTATTCCCTTTCAAGGACTGCACACACAGACTAAAAGAGGTAAACCACAGTTGATTCAAAAAACAACTGCTTTTTCATAGCAATAGATGGACTGCAGCCACTAATGGTCTTTTTTCGTAGTTTGTGTCAAGTCATCCCCGCCAGATTATTTAGTATGTATTAATCACTACATTATCTTTGATGAGTAAACCAAAGCCTTGTTTCACTAATACCAAGGCCACTATACTTGTATAAACCAAGTATCGCAAGAAACAAAACTACTCAAGAAATCTTTTGGCTCAATTCAGAACTCTAATTCTAATCACCATTACTAAATTAAGTCTTCTTCCTTCAAATACTGGTGATTAACACTAGTTTTAACACTGAATGATTACATATATAATAATTAAAAATTAGGTTCATTTATTAAGTATTCTATGAAATGCCACATACTCTGCTGGATTCTCTGAGTATCCAAATGAAGACATCTAAGGCCTAGGAGCTAAAAGTCCAATAGGTGAACAGAAAAATTACATTTCATACAACACCATGTTCACTGCAGCATTATTTACAATAGCCAAGACATGGAAGCAACCTAAGTGTCCATGAATGGATGAACGAATAAAGAAAATGTGATATATATAATGGAATATTATTCAGCCATAAAAAGAAGGAAATCTTACCATTTGTGACAACATGGATGGACCTTGAGGGTATTATGCTAAGTGAAACAGTCAGAGAAAGACAAGTACTGTATTTTCTCACTTATATGTGGAATCTAAAAAAACAAAAAACAAAAGACCGAACTCATAGATACAGAGAACAGACTGGTGGTTGCCAGAGGTATGGGGAGGGAGGAGGAGTGAAGGGGGTCAAAAGATAAAAACTTCAGTTATAAAATAAGTCCTGGGGATGTAACGTACAGTATGGTGACTATAGTTAACAATACTGTATGGGATATTTGAAAGTTGCTAAGAGAGTAGATCATAAAAGTTCTCATCACAAGAAAAAAATTTTGTAACAATGTGTGGTGACGGATGTTAACTAGACTCACTGTAGTGATCATTTCACAATATATACAAATATCAAATCATTATGCTGTACACCTAAAACTAATATAATGTGATTAGTCAATTATACCTCAATTTTAAAGAAAAATTACATTCTAATATGATCATTGTTAATTAGTAATAGAATTTGCCCTGGTTTAGTAAAGAGGTATTTATCAAAATTTGCCTAAAAAGACAGACAAGAACAAGTGTTGAGTGAGCATGTGGAGAAATTAGAACTCTTATACTCTGCTGGTGGGAATGTAAAACAATAAAGCTACTTTGGAAAACAGTTTGGCAGTTCCTCAAAAGGTTAAACATAAAGTTATCATATGACCCAGCAATTCCACTCCTAAGATATATATCTAAAAAAATAAAAAACATATATCCACACAAAAACTTGTACATGAATGTCCATGCATTACTCATAACAGCCAAAAAATGGAAACAATATCTATTAACAGACAAATGGATAAACAAAATGTGGGGACAGCCATACAACAGAATATTACTCAGCTATAAAAAGGAATGAAGTACTGATACATGCTACAACATCCAGAAACCTTGAAAAAATTACGTAAAGTAAAAGAAGCCAGTCACAAAAGAGCACACGTAGTATGATTCTATTTATACGAAACGTCCAGAAGAGGAAAATCCATAGAGAGAGAAAGTAGATTAGCAGTTGCCAGGGACTGGGCAGGGGGCAGGGTCAGAATAGGGAATGACTGCTAATATGTATGGGGTTTCCTTTTGGGGTGATGAAATGTTTAAAATTAGAGAGTGGTGATGAATGCACAAATCTGTGAATATACTAAAACCACTGAATTGTACACTTTGAAAGGGTAAATTTTATAATATGTGAATTATATCTCAGTAAAGCTATTTTTTTAAAATCTTGCCTAGAGGAGGCAGAGTCAGGTTACTGAGATGAGTCTTGAATTTGCCCTATGTTAAAGGAAGAGCATACAAGGCCAACGGTAAGCCAATGCAAAAGCACAGAGGCATGCCGGGATGCCAGCACACAGCAGAGTAGGGCAATGGTGAGATGGTCAGTGTTGCTGAAGCATAAGGTGAGACATATAAAGTCTGGAGCATCCTTCTAGAGATGTTACTACACAGTGTGATGACTGGTCTTCTATTATTGAATTTAAATGACTAATTGAGACAAATCGTTTTATGACTTTTTTGACCACTATAGTGGAAGTAAGGTACAGAATGCTCATTTGGCATTCTGAGTTTTCTGAGCAAACTTTGTGACTTTGCCAGCTCTTAGAGTCCTCTTGACAACCGCTCTGTTGGTACTCTCAGCAATGTATCACAAACACATTTTCTTGAGAACAGCCCAGAAGCACACATGGCTTACTCTGAACCATATCAATGACGGTAGCATCATCAGATTTCCAGAATAAGATCAGCATCTAGCCCCTTAATCAAATGACTTTCAATCTTCTTCTTTAGTTCAGCAATCTTGCGACTAATGTGAACAGTATAAGATTATGAAGAGACTTATAATGAGATGCTAAGAAACAAAGGCTTCATCTTATAAGCTAGCAGTGTTTTTCTGAAGTATGGTATGATGGGGTGGTATATGAAACAGAAATTTAATAGTTTTGTTTTTCTTTTTTACTATTATCTTTTGTTTACTAGTTTTCTAGTTATGGCAATCAATACTGATTTTTCTACTTATAGTATAATATAAATTTCTCTTTAAGAAAAAAAGATCAATAAAAAACATTGAGGAAATAATAGCATAGCTGTCGTGAAGGAATGGCAAAAATCCCAAAGGTGGTATACGAATGCCTTAAGTATGACAACTTAGCTAACAGAAGCACATGAAAAGTTTTATCTGGAAGTGACATGGTCATATTTTAGAGAGATCGTTCTGTATGTGGAAGATGGAGGGGAAAGGGTAAAACACCAGTGACAAAGAATCCAATTAGGAAGTTGTAACAGCCTAGACCAAAGATCGGTAAACTACGGTCCACGGGTGGTATCCTGCCCACATGCTACTTGTGGCCTGTATTTGTATGGCTTGCAAGCTAAGAATGGGTCTTATGTTTTTAAAGAGTTGTTAAAAACAACAAAAAAAAAAGGAAAAGAAAACTTCATTTAGCTTGTAAAAACCTAAAATATTTACTACGTGGTCCTTTGCAGAAAAAGTTTGCTAACCCTAGCTTAGACAACTGATGAAGCTACAAACTAAACCTGTAGTATGAGGATAAAGCATAAAAAAGTTTCAGAAGCAGAGTTAATAAGACTTAACTAATCAAATGTATGTGGTTAAGAGCAGGTAGAAGTGAAGACTGATGCTAAGAGGCTTCTATTTAAAACTCAAGGTAGACATTACCAAGAGAAGGAAACAGGAAGGAGAGTCTTTTTTAAAAAATTAAATCACTTTTTTTCATTGACAACAAAAAATAAGAATAAATGACAACAAGCTAAAATTAGATAACAGACTTATACTATTATACCATTAGGAAGACAAACTTGCTCGAAGATGAACACTTGCCCTCAGAATAAGCATTTTGCAACTAAGGGCAAATGTGTTCTTTTTCCTATATTTCCTCTTCCTAAAATGAAGAGGCTGATATTTTACTGCAGAAGGGAAAAGTGCTTAAGTACAATTCTAAAGGGTACTCACATTTAGGTCTAACATAACAAGATCTTGTTTTTGCATATTTGCACGTCCACTTTCTCAGGAAGCTTCCAAACAGCTTCATGAAGAGTAATTGTCCACTCTGATAAGCCACTTGCTGCTACACACTAATGAACTGTTGTAAACGCTCTGCTTTTAAGTACAGGTGAAAATCCACTAGCAGCATGAAGAAAATTTTTAATCCTGACAATCTGAACTGCTTTCAGAACTAACCAAACATACACCAATTTCAAAACTTTGAAAGTTTCAGGGACATGAGGCACAAGCGCAATGAGCACAGACATGCTTAGTACTTAAAGAGGGCTTTCTAAAAAGCAAAAAGTGCTTCCACTGCCAACAGGGTGTTTGGGTAATTGCCACTCAAGAAAAGAGTCAAGTGTCCTTTCCATGAGACAAAAACGCAAAGACCAAAGAGAAAAGTTATAGACGGGAAACTGGGACTTAATTGTTTCTAGAATAGCAATACATATTAAAACTGGAACTTGCAATTCTCAAGAAATTGCTATATGAAATTTATGAGCATACAGATGATTTTAAAAATAAGATCACTTTTCTCCACTTTCTTAATTTGTGAGAGAGTCAATATGTGAAGGTAAAGTTCTAGAGACACCTAAAAAAACCAGTAGGTCAATTCAAGGTAATATAAGTATGTAAAGGAAGACACTACTCTTATAATTGCTCACTAGTTCCAAAGCTCCAGCTCTAAATACGAGAAAGTTAGAGTTCCCACACAGAAAATTAACAGCATGGTTGCTATTCTTATACCAATCACGGCTACTGTTCACCAAATGCTCACCACATACTAGATGCTCTAATGAAGGCCATACAAATATTATCAAAATTAATACTCACAATAATACTGTGAACCTGATACAGATCCACAATCTCTTATCAGAACCCTTGGCGGGGGCAAGATACACTTCTCAACTCAGAATTATTCAGATTTTAGGAGGACAATATAGTGCATCTACTATTTGTGGTGGCTCAGGTTCCAGCAGGAAACAGGTGGCATACTCAAACTGGCATATTAGAGGTTACATATAGAAAAGAGGGAAGGGTTTGGGGAAACTACAAGAGATAATGAGATACCAGACCAGAAGGAATGAGGGTAGGGAGCAGCTACCAGAAACCAGACACAGAGAGGGTCACCTGACAAAAACTATTATCTTCATGGAGGGATGCAGCCAGCCCACAGTGACCCTACAGGAAGGGAGCCAAAAGAATCCATACCCCAACCTTACTCGCTTTCTTCCCTCCAATCTCCTGCTTGTATTCCACACAGGCCAACTGGAAGCTAGTGAGGAAAGAAGCCCAATGATATCCTCCACTCATGTCAGCTTCTCAGGGCACAGCTCAGGGTGGAGAAGAAGAGAGAGTGGATTCGAAGAGGCAAAGGTGGGTTATCCAGGACGTAATCGTATTAGTCAGGAAAGACTAACTTTTATCACAAACGACCCCGAAACTTCACAGGCTAAGACAAGAACAGTATTTCTACTTATATCACGTCATCCAGTAGTTCTACCATCTTCTAAGGTCTTGGAGACCCCCTACTGAACCTTCTGTTTCTAGGAAGTATCGATAGAAGAGAGCAAGAATGGAAGATTGGTGAGAAGTTAGACACCAGGCCTGGAAGTGACATACATCATTGGAACCCACAGTTTACTAACCAGAACTCAGTCACATGTCACTAACCAGGAAGATGCTGGGAGTGGTATGGTGATGTACCCAGAAGAAACAGGAGAAACACAAATGTAATAGCTTTAACGTATATTATGTAACACTCCAGTGGAATTTGAGACAGCACCCCAAAATCAATCTCATTAATATTTCTGCAGTGAAACATTAATATCCATACTAAGTGGGACAAATATAGATGATGATAAAGATAATGAAAAGTCTCACACTGATGTAGGTTAGGTGCTTCCACCAAATAAGCTTTGGTGCCAAACTTTTTTTTTTTTTAATTAAGATTATGATAGTTTACAACCTCGTGAAATTTCAGTTGTACATTATTGTTAGTCATGTTGTGGGTACACCACTTCACCCTTTGTGCCCTCCCCCCATCTCCCCCTTTTCCCTGGTAACCACCGATCAGTTCTCCTTGTTTATATGTTAACTTCCACCTATGAGTGGAGTCATATAGAGTTTGTCTTTCTCTGTCTGGCTTATTTTGCTTAACGTAATACCCTCAAGGTCCATCCATGTTGTTGCGAATGGGACGATTTTGTCCTTTTTTATGGCTGAGTAGTATTCCATTGTGTATATATACCATATCTTCTTTATCCAATCATCAGTTGCTGGGCACTTAGGTTGGTTCCACGTCTTGGCTATTGTAAATAATGCTGTGATGAACACAGGGGTGCATGGGACTCTTGGAATTGCTGATTTCAGGTTCTTAGGATATATACCCAGTAGTGGGATGGCTGGGTCATAAGGTATTTCTATTTTTAACTTTTTGAGAAATCTCCATACTGTTTTCCATAGTGGCTGCACCAGTTTGCATTCCCACCAACAGTGTATGAGGGTTCCTTTCTCTTCACAACCTCTCCAACATTTCTCACTCTTGGTTTTGGATATTTTTGCCATTCTAATGGGTGTAAGGCGATATCTTAGTGTAGTTTTGATTTGCATTTCCCTGATGATTAGTGATGATGAGCATCTTTTCATGTGTCTTTTGGCCATCCTTATATCTTCTTTGGAGAAATGTCTGTTCATGTCCCCTGCCCATTTTTTGATCAGGTTGTTTGATTTTTTGTTGTTGAGCTGTGTGAGTTCTTTATATATTATGGAGATTAACCCTTTGTCAGATAATAACTTGTAAATATTTTTTCCCAATTAGTAGGCTGTTTTTTTGTTTCAATCCTGTTTTCCCTTGCCTTGAAGAAGCTCTTTAGTCTGATGAAGTCCCATTTGTTTATTCTTTCTATTGTTTCCCTTGTCTGAGGAGTTATGGTGTCCAAAAAGATTCTTTTGAAACTGATGTCAAAGAGTGTACTGCCTATATTCTCTTCTAGAAGACTTATTGTTTCAGGCCTAATCTTTAGGTCTTTGATCCATTTTGAGTTTATTTTTGTGAATGGTGGAAAAGAATGGTCAATTTTCATCCTTTTACATGTGGCTGTCCAGTTTTCCCAGCACCATTTGTTGAAGAGACTTTCTTTTCTCCATTGTAGGCCCTCAAGCTCCTTTGTCGAAGATTAGCTGTCCATAGATGTGTGGTTTTGGTGCCAAACTTTTTTTGACAAAACTTTAGCTTTTCAGAGAATTTCGGACTTCAGAATTGCAGGTAAGGGATTATGAATGTGCATTGTAATCCACGTTATGCAAATGAAGAGACTTCTCAAAATAATAGCCAGAAAGTAGAGATGGGACTTAAATTCAGGTCTGTGACTTGGAAATTTATGCTTATAATGCAGGGAAAACTGCAAATGACCAAATGTCTTATTACTCCAGACATCACTAATGATATCAGCACTCAGAAATGAAGAAACCACGAGGAGATATTTCAATAAATTCTAATGTTTCTTGTGTCCTATTCTGTAACAGCACTCATTGTGCTCACAGGTGAACAGACTACAAAGAATAAGAGGTTGTGCCTGGCCACAAGAAAGCCAGAATATGGTGGAAGAAAGGTTTAGGATACATCTATGGCAAAAAGCAGACTCTGATAAGTGCTCTAGAGGTATGAAGTCGTGGGACAACTGATTCTAAAGTTAGAATTAGGCAAGGCTCACATAAAAGGTGCTGCCATCAGAGTTAGACCTTGAAGGAAGAAAAGAAAAGTAGTTCGAAGGGGGAGGTTATACAAAGATACAGAGGTGGGTGTATTTAAAGGCCTGAATAATGGTAAACGATTTTTGTTTGTTTGGGAGCATATGAGTGCTGAAAAGTTCAGAATTTTAAATTTTACTTAATTATCATCAAGAGACCTGGGCAGCCTAAGATCAATAAGAAAAAGAAGATAATGAGAAACCCATGGTTGGAGAGCCATTTGGCTAGATAATGATGCAATTAACTGAGAAAGAGATCATGAGAATATATCTGGGTACATGAACAGGAAGGGGAAAATGTTGAGTTTTAAATTTTAAATAAGTTGAGATTGAGGTGTTTGAAGCATCACTAAAGAGTTGTCTGTGCATTATCTGAATACTCTGATTTATAAAAACTACTCCGGTTGCTAAGAGGTTTTTTATGTTTACTCCTTAGGTCTGATCACGCTAACCTCCAGTTAAGTGAGGTGCTATATTATGTGTACCATATAAATAAGATTTAGCAAGCACTGCTTCTATTCAATCAGGAGAAAAAAAAATCTTCCTAGCAAAGTAAAACAAGTGAGGAACATGTACTGACTTGTACTTCGGTCATTTATGGAGCAATTTGCTTGTGTATGTCAACACCATTGTTCACAACGCTGCCATTTTTAATAAGTGCTGGCCAATGTGATGAAAACATTAGCACAATACAACCCAACTTCCCTGTATGCTAGCTATCAAGGAAAAGGAGTGATCAAAAGACAAAAGTCCTTTAAAGAATTGACTTAATGTCCTTCAACGTGGGTGGTTTAACGTAAAAATATTTTGTAAACTCAGTATGAAAGTATCACTTTCTTATGCAATTCTTTTCTTATTAAGTCGGCTTTATATTAATAAAGCTTAATTTCTTTTCTAATAGGTTACTTTATTTACCAGAAATTAAATTCCTGCAACACTATATTCCTAAATTACTTTTAATATTTCAAAATAACCGTGGCCAGAATCTACCCTATAAACACATATACAAGATGCCTTAAGAAAAAAAAATAGACATCTAGCTCTAATATACTTAACTTGATTTTAAGTCATGATAATCTCAAGCAAAATAGTATATTCCTCTAGGTAGAGTCAATCCAGTGAAAAAATTCACTAACGTATACGTGGATAAGAAGAATAACAAAGTGGTATTCACTGGGTTCTTTAAATCAGCAAGTGAAGACTTTATTTGAATCTCTTGATCCCTGCCAAAGCCCATCTGTTTACACCAATTGTTTGGACCACTCAACGGAGTATTTACAAAGAGCAAACAGCAGGTTAAGTTTAGAACACGTGACTTCCTCAATAATTATATTTAAATAGCACACGGTTAGAAGTTAGATTCCCCATAGGACACTGGAGAAAGCCTGAATTCTTAGTCTTCAAAGAAAAAACATCAAAAGGTAATTTGAAATTTTCTCAATTACATATTAGAACCAAATGTAACTTTTTAGTATATATTATATTTCTAAAATTAAAGCTTGAGGTTTAAGCTTAAAAACAAACAAAAAAAGAATATTTAACCATGTCCAATATGGGCTAGTTGCATTATCTCAAATGTGGCAAGTCACTAGATTTGAATATAAGATAAAAGAAAATTAGCCTTACTTTAAAAACGGTTTACTATTAAACTTTTGGTATATGTCTATACTATGTCTTCACCACATCTTCTAAAGAATACTGGACTAAGACTCAGACTCAAGTTCTAGTCCTGATCATTTTTAGATATGCATCCTCAGGCAAGTTATGCCCTTTATCTAAGCCCATTTGTAAAATGAAGGGGTGAACTGGATGATTTCTAAATTTCCTTCTATCTTAAAAATTATGAAATTTCTTAAACCAAAGGTTGGCATTTCCCCAGTGCGGAGACGAGGTTTCCTTCATTCCCCGCCCCCCCTTTAAAAAAACTAGTTCTTAGGTTTGTTTGTGATCCAAGGTTAGATTACATTTCTATAATTATTTTGAAACAGGAAAATGATGTTCAAGCTATCACTCATCAGCCTGCTCCTCCTGTTTGTTGATAACACTTCAGGGACAGCTCCAACACAAATGACCTCAACTCCTGTGACAGTCTTGAGTCCTAGCGTGAGCCTGTATTCTAGGACAACCCTGAATTCCCAGACAACCTCGAATGTCAAGACAGCTCCAAAACTCCAAACGAC